>NW_026689787.1:52500-110000 GCF_943734765.1 Anopheles ziemanni | reverse complement strand
TATACACTCTTCGGATGTACTTCGGGTGTCACCTGTTGTCCGAGACCACTTGCATGGTTAGCAAGCGTTGTGGTCTAATGGCCCTACCGGGCAAACACTTTGGGTTCGCAAGGACTTGGAGTGCCGGGACGGGTTGGCGGATCCAACACTCTGGGTACCTCCGGGTACTTGGGGTTGGTTGAGGACTTGGTGAACAAACACTTGATATACACTCTTCGGATGTACTTCGGGTATCGCCTGTTGTCCGAGGCCACTTGCATGGTTAGCAAGCGTTGTGGTCTAATGGCCCTACCGGGCAAACACTTTGGGTTCGCGAGGACTTAGAGTGCTGGTAGTGGTTGGCGGACCCAACACTCTGGGTACCTCCGGGTACTTGGGGTTGGTTGAGGACTTGGTGAACAAACACTTGATATACACTCTTCGGATGTACTTCGGGTATCGCCTGTTGTCCGAGACCACTTGCATGGTTAGCAAGCGTTGTGGTCTAATGGCCCTACCGGGCAAACACTTTGGGTTCGCGAGGACTTAGAGTGCTGGTAGTGGTTGGCGGACCCAACACTCTGGGTACCTCCGGGTACTTGGGGTTGGTTGAGGACTTGGTGAACAAACACTTGATATACACTCTTCGGATGTACTTCGGGTATCGCCTGTTGTCCGAGACCACTTGCATGGTTAGCAAGCGTTGTGGTCTAATGGCCCTACCGGGCAAACACTTTGGGTTCGCGAGGACTTAGAGTGCTGGTAGTGGTTGGCGGACCCAACACTCTGGGTACCTCCGGGTACTTGGGGTTGGTTGAGAACTTGGTGAAGATACCCCTGTCATAGCTTATTAATAAAATAAGCTATTGGCCAAAATCAGTGATGTCTCCCCTCATACCTGATTTTACTAAAAAACCATCGCATCTTCTCGCTCTCGACGGGATGTTGTTGGACTCCGCATAACGTTTCCAAAACTTATTTGTTTTGCGAGATTGGTTTGATACAGCCTGAGCTACGCAAGGTTTTGTGTTTTTTACGGTACCGAAAACCGGCTCAACGGGGCCAAAATCAGTGATGTCTCCCCTCATACCTGATTTTACTAAAAAACCATCGCATCTTCTCGCTCTCGACGGGATGTTGTTGGACTCCGCATAACGTTTCCAAAACTTATTAGTTTTGCGAGATTGGTTTGATACAGCCTGAGCTACGCTTGATTTTGTGTTTTTTACGGTACCGAAAACCGGCTCAACGGGGCCAAAATCAGTGATGTCTCCCCTCATACCTGATTTTACTAAAAAACCATCGCATCTTCTCGCTCTCGACGGGATGTTGTTGGACTCCGCATAACGTTTCCAAAACTTATTTGTTTTGCGAGATTGGTTTGATACAGCCTGAGCTACGCAAGGTTTTGTGTTTTTTACGGTACCGAAAACCGGCTCAACGGGGCCAAAATCAGTGATGTCTCCCCTCATACCTGATTTTACTAAAAAACCATCGCATCTTCTCGCTCTCGACGGGATGTTGTTGGACTCCGCATAACGTTTCCAAAACTTATTAGTTTTGCGAGATTGGTTTGATACAGCCTGAGCTACGCTTGATTTTGTGTTTTTTACGGTACCGAAAACCGGCTCAACGGGGCCAAAATCAGTGATGTCTCCCCTCATACCTGATTTTACTAAAAAACCATCGCATCTTCTCGCTCTCGACGGGATGTTGTTGGACTCCGCATAACGTTTCCAAAACTTATTTGTTTTGCGAGATTGGTTTGATACAGCCTGAGCTACGCAAGGTTTTGTGTTTTTTACGGTACCGAAAACCGGCTCAACGGGGCCAAAATCAGTGATGTCTCCCCTCATACCTGATTTTACTAAAAAACCATCGCATCTTCTCGCTCTCGACGGGATGTTGTTGGACTCCGCATAACGTTTCCAAAACTTATTAGTTTTGCGAGATTGGTTTGATACAGCCTGAGCTACGCTTGATTTTGTGTTTTTTACGGTACCGAAAACCGGCTCAACGGGGCCAAAATCAGTGATGTCTCCCCTCATACCTGATTTTACTAAAAAACCATCGCATCTTCTCGCTCTCGACGGGATGTTGTTGGACTCCGCATAACGTTTCCAAAACTTATTTGTTTTGCGAGATTGGTTTGATACAGCCTGAGCTACGCTTGATTTTGTGTTTTTTACGGTACCGAAAACCGGCTCAACGGGGCCAAAATCAGTGATGTCTCCCCTCATACCTGATTTTACTAAAAAACCATCGCATCTTCTCGCTCTCGACGGGATGTTGTTGGACTCCGCATAACGTTTCCAAAACTTATTTGTTTTGCGAGATTGGTTTGATACAGCCTGAGCTACGCAAGGTTTTGTGTTTTTTACGGTACCGAAAACCGGCTCAACGGGGCCAAAATCAGTGATGTCTCCCCTCATACCTGATTTTACTAAAAAACCATCGCATCTTCTCGCTCTCGACGGGATGTTGTTGGACTCCGCATAACGTTTCCAAAACTTATTTGTTTTGCGAGATTGGTTTGATACAGCCTGAGCTACGCAAGGTTTTGTGTTTTTTACGGTACCGAAAACCGGCTCAACGGGGCCAAAATCAGTGATGTCTCCCCTCATACCTGATTTTACTAAAAAACCATCGCATCTTCTCGCTCTCGACGGGATGTTGTTGGACTCCGCATAACGTTTCCAAAACTTATTAGTTTTGCGAGATTGGTTTGATACAGCCTGAGCTACGCTTGATTTTGTGTTTTTTACGGTACCGAAAACCGGCTCAACGGGGCCAAAATCAGTGATGTCTCCCCTCATACCTGATTTTACTAAAAAACCATCGCATCTTCTCGCTCTCGACGGGATGTTGTTGGACTCCGCATAACGTTTCCAAAACTTATTTGTTTTGCGAGATTGGTTTGATACAGCCTGAGCTACGCTTGATTTTGTGTTTTTTACGGTACTGAAAACCGGCTCAACGGGGTCCAAATCAGTGATGTCTCCCCTAGCTCAAGATTTTTCTAAAATACCATCGCATCTTCTCGCTCTCGACGGGATGTTGTTGGACTCCGCATAACGTTTCCAAAACTTATTTGTTTTGCGAGATTGGTTTGATACAGCCTGAGCTACGCTTTTTTTGTGTTCCATGCTATGCTTTGCTGGGTTTAGGAGATGCAGCTTATCATGCACGAAGTGTTTTTTTTTTTTTTTGAAACCAGGATTCAATCTCCAAAATAAATATCGACTGCAAGCGAAATTGAAATAAAAGAGTGCGAGCAGCAAAATGGGGAAAACGTAGCCATAACTCAAATAAATTGAACACGAGTGATATAGTTTTAACAATTGTTTATTTGCATGCATTTATTTTAAATGAAAAAGCTATATCTACATTTGCATGCACTTATTTATTATATGGCATGCATTACTTTAAATTGAACGTGGTTAGTCATTTTTGCATGCATTAAATTATTTGAAGGCATGCATTAATAATAGTTAAATTAATTTTTCATATTAAAATAGTGTGAGCGCGTGGACGCTCGACGACGACGATGAGTTGTTCGGTTTTCTACGTTTAGCACGGCTGTTGTGCTGATCCACATGATGGCCAAAAAGGGATGCATCGTCCAGCGCCGTCGACTCCGCAATCGGCAAGTCGTGGAAATCATCGTCGCTGCATCTGGCCTGGTCTTCGTCCACCACTTGAGTTTTCGGTAGCACAGCCTGCATGTACCGATCCAGCTCCTCCCACTCCGCCTGCCTCTGAAAAGATGAACATGTATCAATATACGCCATATGTTCGGTGATGTATCTAATCAGGGCGTCCTGGTGTTCTCTCTCGAATGCTGTTTTGCGGACTGTTGGCAGTCGGTGGAATCGCTTCCTTGCAGCCCGGTGACACCTCGCTGCTGTATATGGTGGTTTATGTTGGCCGTACTTTGCGACGAAGTAATCAATTGTAGTGAGTGGAACGGATTGGGGCTTTCCGTTTGCCTCGTCAAACAGCCGCTTTTCTTCCTTTGTAAGGCGGTGGTTTTCCGAACGCGATGCTTCGATGATATAAGGCAGTTTCGTGGTAGGATCAGCATGCTTCCACAGCTTTTTCCGGTCGGCGCAAGTCAGATTTAAGGTGCTGTTTTTTTTTGTAAAAATATTGTAAGGTGTTATGGTGCGGTTTGCTATCTTGTTGTATGTTGTTTTGGTTTGGTTCTGGTAGCTAGAAATAATCAAAACAAAACAAACAATACAATCAATGAAAACCAAGGCACCTTTTGGTTGATTATTTAAGACTTACGAATATTGCATTTTTGGTTGTGTAGTTTTCGGCGTCTCGCCCAAACACTCCCGGACTCCTTTCTTCTGCACGATGCAGAGCATTTCGTCCAGCGTCCGATACGCGTCGACTCTCTGCAACAACATTTTTGTCGCCTTCTTTGCTTCTTCGGGCGTATGGTTGCCTACAGCGACGCGAGTCCAATTTATTTGCTGAATCCGGTCGTCTGCTTTCTTCTCGTCCTCCGCTGGCAAAATTGCTCGAAGCTGGTGGACCAAATCATCGTACTCGGCTACCGTCCACTGTTCGGCAGCAACGTTACCGAAATTTGCACATTGTTCGGTCTCCGCCGATCCGAACATATCCTCAGTAGCGTTTATCCAACTCGAGGCCATTTTCTGCACGAAACTTTTTATTTTTTCTGTAGTAAATTGGTTGAGTCTGCTTCTTTCGTCCGTAGGAAGGCGTCTGTAAAATGGCGTCGTTTTTTTCGGCAGGTACATTGAGTCGATTCTCTGTCCTGCTTCCCGAAATGTCAGTTGAACGAAAAGGAATTATTAATTTTTCAATAGCTCACAAACAAAATCAAGAAAACGTTGTTTCTTTCAGCGTAAATGTTCCAGTATTGTTGCGGTCATGTGGAAGAATCATCATTAAATTAAATATAACGGCCAGAGTGAGCAACTTATTTCAAAACAAGAATAATTTAAAATTTGTTCGTTGGTTTTCATTATTCTCGTTGAAGAACTGAACCCACAATTTGTAAACACGACGAAATGGAAGACAATTGTCAAAAAGTCAACTTCATACGGAATAATTATTTGTTTCTGCTGTAACAGATTTTTTTTAAATTTACATCTGCGCATATATAATAAAAATGAAGCTTTTGGTCTCTAAAATACCATTCCAAAAATATATAATAATACGAGATCGGGTTCTTACAACCAGACTTATTTCCGGTTTTGTGGTTTTTCCGATATCAGCAGTGATGACCAGTACCATGGTGCACCTACGATGAACCGCAATCTTAAAAATATGTTCTTTCAACATTTACCTTTCTCCTGCTTTCTTCGAAATACGTCCTATGATAACGAATTAATAATTTTTCAATTAATAAAAAACAATGTTCTGTTTCTAGCAAAAAAACAAGAAATGAAATTATTTTATTCGTTGCTCATCGAAGACCTACTTGAAGAACTGAACTCGCATTTTGTAAACATGGTTTCATTGAAACCACCTTCATACGTTGTTGAAATAATGGTTCGTTTCTGCTACAAAAGACGTTTTTTAATCTTCATCTGACCATATCGAAATGAAATAAGTTTTCTCGGTCTTCAATTTACCATTATAAAAATATATAATAATGCGAGATCGGTTGCAAACAACACAACTTATTCCCGTATTGGCTTATTTGACAATATACAGCTCACCGGAATCACCTTCGGTAAAGTTTACCCGCAGAAATGTGTTCTTTAATTATAAATCTTCATCCTATTTGCTTGTCGTCAGTGTTTGGACTTGAGATAATTATGTTTTAATTTTTCAAAAACTAAGTACTATTTCTAGCATTAAAACATGAAATTAAATTATATTTTTTATTGATCTACGACCACCTACTTGAAGAACTGAACCCGCATTTTGTAAACATGGTTTCATTGAAACCACCTTCATACGTTGTTGAAATAATGGTTCGTTTCTGCTACAAAAGACTTTTTTTAATCTTCATCTGACCATATCGAAATGAAATAAGTTTTCTCGGTCTTCAATTTACCATTCCAAAAATATATAATAATGCGAGATCGGTTGCAAACAATACAACTTATTCCCGTATTGGCTTATTTGACAATATACAGCTCACCGGAATCACCTTCGGTAAAGTTTACCCGTAGAAATGTGTTCTTTAAATATACATCTTCATTCTATTTGTTTGTCGTCAGTGCTCGAACTCGAGATAATTATGTTTTAATTTTTCAAAAACAAAGTACTACTTCAAGCATTAAAACATGAAATAAAATTTTTTTTTTTTATTAATCTACGACCACCTACTGGAAGAACTGAACCCGCATTTTGTAAACATGCTGACACAGAAGACAATTGCCAAAGAGGACACTTCATACGGTAATTAATTTTGTATTTGTTTCTGCGCTTAAAAACATATTTTTAATCAGCATCTGACCAAATCGAAATTAAATTAATCTTCTTCATCTCTATTTGACCTATCCAAAAATATATCATCATACGGGACTGGTTGCGAAAAACTCGACATATTCCCGGTTTTGTTTATTTGACGATATAAGCGGCTTTGACCGAGAAGACCTTCAATGAAGTGTATCGGTAGAAATGTTTTCTTTCAGCTTTCATGTTCGTTCGCAAAATGATTAACGCAACAACCCGAAATAACTGTGCTTGCATATAATTTCGGTTCAATCCAAATTTATTATTATCCCCAAAAAGAAATCACACGCATTGTCAATGCGACACATCCGATTCATGATTGTCAAATAAACACAGAGCACACCCCTTCCTCTTCACTCGTTGGGGAACTGTAAGTTTGTCAATTTCCTAAGCAGGTGCAAATTGTTATGACGTCATTAAAATTCAGTGAAAAATAAATACAACATCGTTTTGATTAAAGCTTCACATTACTTTACATTAAAAACAGTACGCCAGCCATGTCAGGAAATCGAAGTTCCCGCGGTCGACAGAAGTTTCCCACAACGGCGAAAAAATGCTTGATTTCACCGAATCAACGTTCGGCAGCCAGGGGCGTAGCTCCAGCAGCGCCGGCAGCAAACCCGGTTGATTTCCGAGCACCGGTCACAGCTTGTACCAGCAAACCCAAAGATGACTTAAGTACGAAACTTTTGGAGCTAGATAACACGTTGCTGAACGCGGTCGATTTGGCCAGCATCGAGAAAAAAGTCAAGCGTTCGATGCCGCGTACCTCATGGGGCGGTGCAGCCGATCAACCGATCACACCGTTTCGAAAACGTTCCAAATCAGTTGGAGGTAGGTGAACGATTTATACGAGTGACAATAACCACCACGGAATGCTATCTCCCTCCAGTGTTTGGACCGTAATGCTTCCATCAATTATAATTGCATATTTTTCCGGCAAACTTATTGAATAGGAAGCCGATTTTTCTCATTGGTCTGCTTGTATTTACCGATAAAAGAAGTGTGATCGTATAAATATGCTTTTAAAGAAAGGTCATTTAGCCATATGACCAATTTCTTGCCATCTTACCAAAATTCTTCCGAATAATTATAGTTGCGTTTTTGTACGGCAATCTTATTAAAATTCTACGAGAAGACGCTATTTCTTATTGGTCTGCTCATATTTTCCGATGAAAGTTGAATGTGCATTCAAAGATTGGTCATTCAGTCATATGACCGACTTCCTGTAGTCTTTGCATAATGCTTCCATAAAATGAAAGTTGCGTGTTTTAACGTTATACTTCGGAATTATCTAAAGAGAGACGCAAATACGTATCGGATATGATTTATTTCGTGCCTTATAATAAAGCAGTTCTTTAAAAAAAGAATAAAGGATTGATGATTATTTTGAAACATCTTTACTAAAGCACGCCACGCGTACTGATGGGTCTCAAACGTACCCGAATCTCTGGAAACATGTCGAAAACCGGTCGTCCTCTAAGTTTAACTTTATACCTGACCGCCAATATTCCAATTAAAATATTTTTCGTTTGTACCCGTTGCCATGAATCATGCAGAAATACATACCTGCGTATCATTTTTGTTACTCACTTTGACTGCACCTTTTTTTTCTTACCTAAATTCTTCCGTTTGAGGATTTTTTCCAACAAAATGCTAGTATCTTAAATTCGGGTCGACTGTTTAAGCCGCTTTTTTTTTAATTTTTTTTGGAAAACTAACCCAAAACATTTACATCTTTGTTAGCAAAAATACTGCTGGCTCGCGTGCGCATAGGACAACGTGGTGGACGTTAGAAAATGTCTAAAACCCACCATTGAAAAGGACACAGTTGTGTATTTTTCAAACCGCAAGCCTCCACCACCACCCACAGTGCTACTTCAACCCCGCAAAGTTCGATCCAGATCGGTTCAGTCCGCAAAATTACGATAAAATTTACCCTTGCACGTTTCATCCTTTTGAATCCGACCCAGTATTCGTATTGAAAACCGCTGCGTCCTCATGGAGGTTAAAATGATCTTCTACAATATGCTGATGGAGTTTATGTTCGAGAAAACTACCAATATATCGGTTCAATTGCAACTGGCACACATTTATTTCGGAACGTCATGCGATAAGGAAATGTACGTTGAATTTCGACCAAAAAATTAAAAAATATACCGAAAAAAATCAACTGCCTCGTTCTGACTTTACATTCTTTTATTTGATAGAATTGAGAAAACATCAAATCGAAATTTTTGACCAGAAAATGCAAAGAAAAAGTCTTTCTAGTAAAAAATAGTTAATTCATCTCAAGAAAACATGAAGCAACACACTTAATTCAACAACAAGAGATCTCGTTTGCTTCCGTTTTGGCAATAAGTAATAAGTTCAGCCTTCGTTATGTCCATTTTATCTTCTTACAGCTAACTGATGCGAGTTGGTGAGTGGCTATATGGTATTCCTTACCACCACAATGATCAGCAAAACAAGTTCAACGATTCATCTGCGAGAGATACTCTTCGGCCTGTTCGCGTAGGACATCAACTTGTTCCATAAGTTTCGCCTAAAGTAACAACAAGTTGTAATGTAGTAATGGAAAAATGTGGAATCAGCCTCAACTGCATGCATGCATTACCTTCGCGCTCAGTATCAATTGGTTCGCCGTCCTGTAGTTCATGTATTCGATGGTTTCTACCAGCTCCTTCGATTTGGCACGGGCTAAAGAGCCGAGCGTCGTGTACCCCGCCCGGTACAACTGTTTGGCACGGCCCTGAAAAAAAACAACGATTATAATTTTGCCACACGCGAAAGCCGCGAGATCGCAACTTACCAGCTTCATCGATGGCAGCTCCATCAGTGGCATCAGCTCGAGCTTACAGTAGTGCGTCAATCGTTTGGTCATGCCCGTCAGCAGGTGCTGGAACACCCACAGTTCCGGGATTTCCTCGCACATCCGCAGCAAACTGTGCGCTGTCCCAGCGGCGGCGGTCATTAGCGTCTGAATCGCCCCCGCGCTCACGCGGTACTTGAGGGCAACTTCCTGGAGATCCGTTTGGCTCCAAAGGTCGTGTACGATTAGCACACGGAAGAAACGCTGCATTAGGAACATTGTCTCGTCGGGTACAGTGCGGCGCTTTAGAATTTTCTCTATAACCACTTGACTGATGTTGTACCTTGCGGCGATTTTTCGCAGTGCATCCGAGAGTTTACTGGTCTGAAAAAAGTATTGCAGTCAGTTAATATTCTTTTTGAATTGAACCTCTTTTTAATGCTTAATATCAAGGGCACATCCTTATCACCGCACTAACCCATTTTTACGATTGCCTCTATACTTGAAAACTCGTTTATTCTTTTGATGTCCAACCACTACACTGCAACGTTTACAATTTTTCTTGCAAAGCTACGTGAAAGTCGGATATGATGAAATTATAGCAACTTTAATCCGTCCATCTTGCTGAACTGAAGCTAAAGATTTTTTTATAGTTATTTTTAAAAATAATAAGTTGAGGAAGACCTAGAAAAGACAAGAACAAACTAGAAGGCAGTCTTCCATGATTCGCTCTTAGAAAAAGCATTTCTAAAATTTCATCAAAAATTACTTCATCCATCACTACTCGATTTTGAAAAAACGATACAAGAACAAAACAAATGGTATTTGAGTGCTTTTCAAACGAATGCTTTAGCGTGGTTCGCTCTATGGAGCTATGAAAAAGATAAGTTTCAGATAACAAATACATACAAATAATACAAATAGGATACAAATATATTTCACGGTTGTTTGTGGTTCAACTTGCGGTGTTTAACACTTAACGTTTAAGAAACAATACTTGCTATCGTTAACAAAGGGGTACTTACCAGAATGATCAAATCCTCAATTTTGAAATATACTTCCAATCCGTCCTCAAGCAGAATGAGGAAAAGCAGATCGAACTCATCGAGCACACACAGTCGTTTGCCTAGTTCCTGCATCTCGTTGTAGAACCGGACCGCTCGCTCTATGTCGAACCCGGCTCGGATGGCCGCCTTGCCAAGGTTGATCACTTCCAGCGGGCTCGTTCGATCGATCGTTTTGAAAACCTTACCCGGACGGGAAGGTGTCTTGTGTACTCGAACGAACGCCTGTCCTACCGCTTCCTCCGATCGTCCATCTGCGGCACTGATTTGTACAACCATGTTCGTGGGATTGCGCAGACAGCTATCGTGCGTTGCCTTTATCGCATTGCCCTGATACAGCTGCACGATCGTTTCATCGGTGATGGCCTCGAGATCGATTTCGCGTCGCTTCGCTTGCTGCGCTAGCAGTGTGCTTCCAACCATCGCTTGAAGCGCATTCCGTGTCTTACAAAGACCGAGCCCGATCGAGCCGAGTACGAGCGATTTCAAGCAGGCTCCTTCGTCTTCCAAGAGCGCCGACTCGGCGAAGTCCAGTGGTGAGCAGAACATCTCGCAAATTTGCGGAATATCGCGCATGGCGGAAATAAGTATGGAATCGCCGGTGTCGCGTTTACCCGCACGCCCTGCGTGGCCAACCATTTGTTTGTAGCGACTTAGCGTAAAAAAATCGCTCCCAATGTAGGGAGAGCAGATTATTACACGTTTTGCCGAAAGATTCACACTGGCGGCCAGAGTGGAAGTGCACACGATCACCGAAAGGATGCCGGCCCGGAATGCATCCTCGATCATACGTCGCTCGTCCTGCGTTAACCTACCGTGATGGTACGCGACCCCGACACGAAACGAATGCGGAAGGATTGGTGCAACGGACCCGTCATCCTGGAGAGACTTTATAATCTGCGCTTTTTCCTCTGCCCGGTGCTGGGCAAATGAATCCGGCAAGTTGGCCGCTAGCATGGCGCACAAACTTTCACACCTGTTTCTGGTAGGACAAAACACCAAACACGAACCCTTGGGGATTACTTCCATGATCAGACCAATCACATGGTCCACGTCGATCCGCCGCAGTTCCTCACCGTAGTTAAACTCTAACTTTCGCTTTTCTCCTAACACATCAAATATGCGTTCGGCTTGGCTGCGAACCTCGAACAGATCTTCCCCCCACTTGATGTATTCCTTCAACTCCACCGGCCGATTTTCGCGACAGTAAACGTCGGCTAGCATGAAACGGGCCAATTCACCCAAGTTTCCGATAGAAGCACTCATTCCTACGATCTGAATTCCGGCTCGTAGCGACTGCACCTTGGTGATCAACATCTCCAGAGTGCCCCCGTGTCGCTGCTCTCCAATCATATGCAGTTCGTCGATCACGATCAGCCCGATCTCGTCCGCGCGACCCACCTCGATGAGAGAGTTCATGAGGATGAGCGATTTTTCGATCGTACAAACAAAGATCGTGTTTTTTCTGTGCCGTTTGAGCGGCGGACATTGTCCCCTACCACCGGTGTACTCCTCCAATAAAAACTGCAGCTCGATCGAGAACGGAGTGAGCGCGATCAGCTTCTCCTGAGCGGATGAAACGTACGGCACGACGAACATGACGTTCCGCAGGCGGCAAATAATCTCCCGTAGCATAAGAATCTCCACCACCAGTGTCTTTCCACCGCTCGTTGGCAGTGCGTAGATCAAATTACGTCTCTCGTCGATCGCCGGCAAGTCCAGACACTCCTGCTGCCAATCGTACAGCTCGCCAATACCACGAAAGTCTCGCAGCATTCGCCGAACGTTGTTCGGTAGCCCAAAGAACGGACCCTTCTCGAGGAAAAGCGACGATACGTGGGGTACGGTGAACTTTGGCTTTGTAGTCTGATCTGAAATTCCCTCATCACGATTGATGGCCGCTATGGTCGAGTTGCTGGTCCTCATTCGCGAGCTTCCCTCGCCTATCGCATTCGCCATCGGCTCAATGTTGGTCATGTCGTGCAGCGTACGGTCACAGATTTCAAAAATCCGCAACGCTTCGCTCACCTTCTGCAGCTCAAAGGTACGTTCAGCTTCAGCGGCTACCTGCTGGAAATGTGACGGACGCTCCGGATGACCTATTTGTGATGCACCGATCGCGACGATTCGCTCCACCCCCTCATCAGCGAGGGACTCGTCTTGCCGCATGTACTGCGAACAGATGTCCTGGTTTGTGTACACCTCGAACCCGTTACTCTCTCGCAGCATATCACCGACGTGCGTTACTGGTTTGGTGGACCCGATCCGTTTCAGTTTAGCCTTGATTATTTCGTCCGTGTCAAGTTGATCATGGCTGGCGATCGGTACCTGTCCACATGGTAGCATTTCAGCATCGTCATTTTCCACCCCAGACCACAGAGGACGAACCGTAGGAGTTTCCTCGTTTGCAACGTTTGACCGATTTGATGTAAGATTTTCATTACAGCCGCTGTCCCTCCCTCCGTCGCGCACCTCGCTACCGTCCATGTTCATTTTAAGCACATAAATCTTTCGACTACTTACAGCTGATTTTTGCAGTTTCGGAGGACTTGCCATAAGCCTTCTTTCAATGGCTGTTACAGGAAAACAGTTTTGAAATAAAGTAAAAAGTATCTTAAATCCTACGTTATTGTCACTCGTATAAAGCGTTCACCTACCTCCAACTGATTTGGAACGTTTTCGAAACGGCGTGATCGGTTGATCGGCTGCGGCGCGTGTCATATTTCCGCCCCATGAGGTACGCGGCATCGAACGCTTGACTTTTTTCTCGATGCTGGCCAAATCGACCGCGTTCAGCAACGTGTTATCTAGCTCCAAAAGTTTCGTACTTAAGTCATCTTTGGGTTTGCTGGTACATGCTGTGTCCGGTGCTCGGAAATCAACCGGGTTTGCTGCCGGCGCTGCTGGAGCTACGCCCCTGGCTGCCGAACGTTGATTCGGTGAAATCAAGCATTTCTTCGCCGTTGTGGGAAACTTCTGTCGACCGCGGGAACTTCGATTTCCTGACATGGCTGGCGTACTGTTTTTAATTTAAAGTAATGTGAAGCTTTAATCAAAACGATGTTGTATTTATTTTTCACTGAATTTTAATGACGTCATAACAATTTGCACCTGCTTAGGAAATTGACAAACTTACAGTTCCCCAACGAGTGAAGAGGAATGGGTGTGCTCTGTGTTTATTTGACAATCATGAATCGGATGTGTCGCATTGACAATGCGTGTGATTTCTTTTTGGGGATAATAATAAATTTGGATTGAACGGAAATTATATGCAAGCACAGTTATTTCGGGTTGTTGCGTTAATCATTTTGCGAACGAACATGAAAGCTGAAAGAAAACATTTCTACCGATACACTTCATTGAAGGTCTTCCCGGTCAAAGCCGCTTATATCGTCAAATAAACAAAACCGGGAATATGTCGAGTTTTTCGCAACCAGTCCCGTATGATGATATATTTTTGGATAGGTCAAATAGAGATGAAGAAGATTAATTTAATTTCGATTTGGTCAGATGCTGATTAAAAATATGTTTTAAGCGCAGAAACAAATACAAAATTAATTACCGTATGAAGTGTCCTCTTTGGCAATTGTCTTCTTCGTCAGCATGTTTACAAAATGCGGGTTCAGTTCTTCAAGTAGGTGGTCGTAGATCAATAAAAAAAATAATTTAATTTCATGTTTTAATGCTAGAAATAGTACTTTGTTTTTGAAAAATTAAAACATAATTATCTCAAGTCCGAACACTGACGACAAGCAAATAGGATGAAGATTTATAATTAAAGAACACATTTTTGCGGGTAAACTTTACCGAAGGTGATTCCGGTGAGCTGTATATTGTCAAATAAGCCAATACGGGAATAAGTTGTATTGTTTGCAACCGATCTCGCATTATAATATATTTTTGGAATGGTAAATTGAAGACCGAGAAAACTTATTTCATTTCGATATGGTCAGATGAAGATTAAAAAAAGTCTTTTGTAGCACAAACGAACCATTATTTCCACAACGTATGAAGGTGGTTTCAATGAAACCATGTTTACAAAATGCGGGTTCAGTTCTTCAAGTAGGTGGTCATAGCTCAATAAAAACAATAATTTAATTTCATGTTTTAATGCTAGAAATAGTACTTTGTTTATGAAAAATTAAAACATAATTATCTCAAGTCCGAACACTGACGACAAGCAAATAGGATGAAGATTTATAATTAAAGAACACATTTCTGCGGGTAAACTTTACCGAAGGTGATTCCGGTGAGCTGTATATTGTCAAATAAGGAAATCCGGGAATAAGTTGTGTTGTTTGCAACCGATCTCGCATTATTATATATTTTTGGAATGGTAAATTGAACACCGAGAAAACTTATTTCATTTCGATATGGTCAGATGAAGATTGAAAAAAGTCTTTTGTAGCAGAAACGAACCATTATTTCAACAACGTATGAAGGTGGTTTCAATGAAACCATGTTTACAAAATGCGGGTTCAGTTCTTCAAGTAGGTGGTCATAGCTCAATAAAAACAATAATTTAATTTCATGTTTTAATGCTTGAAATAGTACTTTGTTTTTGAAAAATTAAAACATAATTATCTCGAGTTCGAGCACTGACGACAAGCAAATAGGCTGAAGATGTATAATTAAAGAACACATTTCTACGGGTAAACTTTACCGAAGGTGATTCCGGTGAGCTGTATTTTGTCAAATAAGCGAATCCGGGAATAAGTTGTGTTGTTTGCAACCGATCTCGCATTGTTATATATTTTTGGAATGGTAAATTGCGGACCAAGAAAACTTTTTTTATTTCGATATGTTCGGATGCAGGTTAAAAAAAGTATTTTGTAGCAGAAACGAACCATTATTTCAACAACGTATGAAGGTGGTTTCAATGAAACCATGTTTACAAAATACGTGTTCAGTTCTTCAAGTAGGTCTTCGATGAGCAACGAATAAAATAATTTCATTTCTTGTTTTTTTGCTAGAAACAGAACATTGTTTTTTATTAATTGAAAAATTATAAATTCGTTATCATAAGACGTATTTCGAAGAAAGCAGGAGAAAGATGAATGTTGAAAGAACATATTTTTAAGATTGCGGCTCATCGTAGGTGCACCATGGTACTGGTCATCACTGCTGATATCGGAAAAACCACAAAACCGGAAATAAGTCTGGTTGTAAGAACCCGATCTCGTATTATTATATATTTTTGGAATGGTATTTTAGAGACCAAAAGCTTCATTTTTATTATATATGCGCAGATGTAAATAAAACAAAAATCTGTTACAGCAGAAACAAAGAATTATACCGTATGAAGTTGACTTTTTGACAATTGTCTTCCATTTCGTCGTGTTTACAAATTGTGGGTTCAGTTCTCCAACGAAAATAATGAAAACCAACGAACAAATTTTAAATTATTCTTGTTTTGAAATAAGTTGCTCACTCTGGCCGTTATTTTTAATTTAATGATGATTCTTCCACATGACCGCAACAATACTGGAACATTTACGCTGAAAGAAACAACGTTTTCTTGATTTCGTTTGTGAGCTATTGAAAAATTAATAACTCCTTTTCGTTCAACTGACATTTCGGGAAGCAGGACAGAGAATCGACTCAATGTACCTGCCGAAAAAAACGACGCCATTTTACAGACGCCTTCCTACGGACGAAAGAAGCAGACTCAACCAATTTACTACAGAAAAAATAAAAAGTTTCGTGCAGAAAATGGCCTCGAGTTGGATAAACGCTACTGAGGATATGTTCGGATCGGCGGAGACCGAACAATGTGCGAATATCGGTAACGTTCCTGCCGAACAGTGGACGGTAGCCGAGTACGATGATTTGGTCCACCAGCTTCGAGCAATTTTGCCAGCGGAGGACGAGAAGAAAGCAGACGACCGGATTCAGCAAATAAATTGGACTCGCGTCGCTGTAGGCAACCATACGCCCGAAGAAGCAAAGAAGGCGACAAAAATGTTGTTGCAGAGAGTCGACGCGTATCGGACGCTGGACGAAATGCTCTGCATCGTGCAGAAGAAAGGAGTCCGGGAGTGTTTGGGCGACACGCCGAAAACTACACAACAAAAAATGCAACAATATTCGTAAGTCTTAAATAATCAACCAAAAGGTGCCTTGGTTTTCATTGATTGTATTGTTTGTTTTGTTTTGATTATTTCTAGCTACCAGAACCAAACCAAAACAACATACAACAAGATAGCAAACCGCACCATAACACCTTACAATATTTTTACAAAACAACATAGCACCTTAAATCTGACTTGCGCCGACCGGAAAAAGCTGTGGAAGCATGCTGATCCTGCCACGAAACTGCCTTATATCATCGAAGCATCGCGTTCGGAAAACCACCGGCTTACAAAGGAAGAAAAGCGGCTGTTTGACGAGGCAAACGGAAAGCCCCAATCCGTTCCACTCACTACAATTGATTACTTCGTCGCAAAGTACGGCCAACATAAACCACCATATACAGCAGCGAGGTGTCACCGGGCTGCAAGGAAGCGATTCCACCGACTGCCAACAGTCCGCAAAACAGCATTCGAGAGAGAACACCAGGACGCCCTGATTAGATACATCACCGAACATATGGCGTATATTGATACATGTTCATCTTTTCAGAGGCAGGCGGAGTGGGAGGAGCTGGATCGGTACATGCAGGCTGTGGTACCGAAAACTCAAGTGGTGGACGAAGACCAGGCCAGATGCAGCGACGATGATTTCCACGACTTGCCGATTGCGGAGTCGACGGCGCTGGACGATGCATCCCTTTTTGGCCATCATGTGGATCAGCACAACAGTTGTGCTAAACGTAGAAAACCGAACAACTCATCGTCGTCGTCGAGCGTCCACGCGCTCACACTATTTTAATATGAAAAATTAATTTAAATATTATTAATGCATGCCTTCAAATAATTTAATGCATGCAAAAATGACTAACCACGTTCAATTTAAAGTAATGCATGCAATATAATAAATAAGTGCATGCAAATGTAGATATAGCTTTTTCATTTAAAATAAATGCATGCAAATAAACAATTGTTAAAACTATATCACTCGTGTTCAAATTATTTGAGTTATGGCTACGTTTTCCCCATTTTGCTGCTCGCACTCTTTTATTTCAACTTCGCTTGCAGTCGATATTTATTTTGGAGATTGAATCCTCGTTTCAAAAAAAAAAAAAAAAACACTTCGTGCATGATAAGCTGCATCTCCTAAACCCAGCAAAGCATAGCATGGAACACAAAAAAAGCGTAGCTCAGGCTGTATCAAACCAATCTCGCAAAACAAATAAGATTTGGAAACGTTATGCGGAGTCCAACAACATCCCGTCGAGAGCGAGAAGATGCGATGGTTTTTTAGTAAAATCAGCTATAAGGGGAGACATCACTGATTTTGGCCCCGTTGAGTCGGTTTTCGGTACCGTAAAAAACACAAAACCTTGCGTAGCTCAGGCTGTATCAAACCAATCTCGCAAAACAAATAAGTTTTGGAAACGTTATGCGGAGTCCAACAACATCCCGTCGAGAGCGAGAAGATGCGATGGTTTTTAAGTAAAATCAGGTATGAGGGGAGACATCACTGATTTGGACCCCGTTGAGCCGGTTTTCAGTACCGTAAAAAACACAAAATCAAGCGTAGCTCAGGCTGTATCAAACCAATCTCGCAAAACAAATAAGTTTTGGAAACGTTATGCGGAGTCCAACAACATCCCGTCGAGAGCGAGAAGATGCGATGGTTTTTTAGTAAAATCAGGTATGAGGGGAGACATCACTGATTTGGACCCCGTTGAGCCGCAACGTCTGATGAGGACTATACTTTATACTTCACACACTAGCCATACTGAAGTCATCACTTGGTTGAAGCGCTGAACTACGGCGGGGTAATCGTTTACAGGTTATAATCATATAGCTGCATGCTCATTAGTAGATAATGGAATATTGTATGGCAATATGAGCATGCCCAAGTGATGACTTTGTTTCAAGCTCAACAGGTAGGGTATTGAGTCCTCTTCCACATAGGGCAAGCTAGAATGAACTATCTTACCCAGGACCGCCGGAGCAGCGTGGACCAGTGGAGGACTCTATACTTTATACTTCACACCACAGTATTGAGTACGACTTGCATAAAGCCCCTAATGAGAACCACGAGGGCTCTCTCAATGTAGAACCACGAGGGCTCTAGTACCGATTCTCTCGGTACGGCTTGGTCCGTGTTCCTTTATGCTTGTACTCTAAGTATAAAGTATTGAGTCCTCTTCCACATAGGGCAAGCTAGAACTAACTATCTTACCCAGGACCGCCGAAGCAGTGTGGACCAGGGGAGGACTATACTTTATACTTCACACACTAGCCATACTGAAGTCATCACTTGGTGGGGGTGAACTACGGCGGTATCTATCGTTTTGGTTCGGTCTATATAGGGTCGCTTGCATGCTCATTCGAATATAATGTAATTGTGTATGGCAATATGAGCATGCCCAAGTGATGACTTTGTTTCAAGCTCAACAGGTAGGGTATTGAGTCCTCTTCCACATAGGGCAAGCTAGAATGAACTATCTTACCCAGGACCGCCGGAGCAGCGTGGACCAGTGGAGGACTCTATACTTTATACTTCACACCACAGTATTGAGTACTTCTTGCATAAAGCCCCTAATGAGAACCACGAGGGCTCTCTCAATGTAGAACCACAAGGGCTCTAGTACCGATTCTCTCGGTACGGCTTGGTCCGTGTTCCTTTATGCTTGTACTCTTAGAAAGTCTCAACCCGGAGGTCTTGACTTTGATTGTCATAGTTGGACTACGACGGGGCATCCGACCATTGCTGATCGAACACCCCTGATTCACCATCTTTCGGGTAGGCGGTACGCGTACCTCCGGACGCGGAAGTCTCAACCCGGAGGTCTTGACTTTGATTGTCATAGTTGGACTACGACGGGGTATCCGACTCATCGAATACCCCAGAAGCACACCATCTTTCGGGTAGGCGGTACGCGTACCTCCGGACGCGGAAGTCTCAACCCGGAGGTCTTGACTTTGATTGTCATAGTTGGACTACGACGGGGTATCCGACTCATCGAATACCCCAGAAGCACACCATCTTTCGGGTAGGCGGTACGCGTACCTCCGGACGCGGAAAGTCTCAACCCGGAGGTCTTGACTTTGGTTGTCATAGTTGGACTATGACGGGGCATCCGACCATTGCTGATCGAACACCCCTGTTACACCATCTTTCGGATAGGCGGTGCGCGACACCACCGACGCGGAAAGTCTCAACCCGGAGGTCTTGACTTTGTATTGTTGGATAGTCCTCTTCCACTATAGGGCAAGCTGGAAATATTCCATTTTACCCAGGACTGCCGAGGCAGCGTGGACCAGGGGAGAACTTCACGGAATCTTCAGGCATCCATGATTGCCATAGTGCGTAAGCCGCCGCTGTGCGCGTCAACTCGTTCCCCGTGAGGAGGAGTCTAGCCGCCGCTAAAAGACGAAGCATTAAGTGTCCTCATTCCACTATAGGGCAAGCTAGAATTAACTATCTTACCCAGGACCGCCGAAGCAGCGTGGACCAGGCGAGGACTATACTTTATACTTCACACCACAGTATTGAGTACGACTTGCATAAAGCCCCTAATGAGAACCACGAGGGCTCTCTCAATGTAGAACCACGAGGGCTCTAGTACCGATTCTCTCGGTACGGCTTGGTCCGTGTTCCTTTATGCTTGTACTCGCGGAAAGTCTCAACCCGGAGGTCTTGACTTTGATTGTCATAGTTGGACTACGACGGGGCATCCGACCATTGCTGACCGAACACCCCTGATTCATCATCTTTCGGATAGGAGGTGCGCCCACCTCCGACGCGGAAGTCTCAACCCGGAGGTTCGGACTTAGAGTTTTTCCCATTTAAAAGTTTTTCTCTTAGCCATACTGAAGTCATCACTTGGTGAACGATTGAACTAGGGCGGGTTAATCGTTTATAGGTATCATGTGGTTTGCATGCTCTCTTAGGTTAAGGTCATGTGGTTGGCTATCGAGCATGCCCAAGTGATGACTTTGTTTCACGCTTGCTTGATTTCTTCATGACTCCCTGTTATATAGTGTAATCATTCGAGAACAGGGAATCTTTGGTTTTGCTCAACAGGAATTGGATGTCAACTTGGTATCTAGATCGCATTAAGTCTCAACCCTTAGGTTCGGACTTGTATAGTGACATATTGTTACGGTCTAGAGTCTCAACCCGCAGGTTCGGACTACTTAGTGTTTGATCGAATATAATATGGCAACTTGTGCCTAAGTCTCAACCCGCAGGTTCGGACTTCTGGCTTCATTTTGGGACTTAGCCGATTTTTCGTAAAATACCATATGACCCATCAGGGTCCTTTCCTTCATATAAGTTTGCCTTGCTTGGTGTGGTAACCTTTTAGTGTAGTTCTGACATCATCATTTTGGGACTTAGCCGATTTTTCGTAAAATACCATATGACCCATCAGGGTCCTTTCCTTCATACAAGTTTGCCTTGCTTGATGTGGTAACATTTGAGTGTAGTTCTGACATCCCCATTTTGGGACTTAGCCGATTTTTCGTAAAATACCATATGACCCATCAGGGTCCTTTGCTTCATATAAGTTTGCCTTGCTTGGTGTGGTAACTTTTTAGTGTAGTTCTGACATCCCCATTTTGGGACTTAGCCGATTTTTCATATATTTCCTTATGACCCATAGGGTCTCTTTCTTCATACAAGCTTGCCTAGGGCGATCGGTCGAAACTTGTCTTACTATTCGATTGGTCTTCACACTTGCACCCTAGGCAGTTCGCCTAGGTGTAGCTTCTTGAGTAGGCCAAAACCCGAAATAAGGGGGTTCAGCCGACCCAAAAACCTACCCTGTCTGAATTACACTAACCAGATTTTTCAGGGTCCTCACCGTCATACAACTTTCCCTAGGTCACTTGTACTCGTAACTTAGGCCACCTGTCTTGGTCCGTGTTTCTTGCTAGGGTTCACCTAGGTAGTTTGCCTTGCTTGGTGTGGTAACATTTGAGTGTAGTTCTGACATCCCCATTTTGGGACTTAGCCGATTTTTCGACCAATACCATATGACCCATCAGGGTCCTTTGCTTCATATAAGTTTGCCTTGCTTGGTGTGGTAACATTTGAGTGTAGTTCTGACATCCCCATTTTGGGACTTAGCCGATTTTTCGTAAAATACCATATGACCCATCAGGGTCCTTTGCTTCATATAAGTTTGCCTTGCTTGGTGTGGTAACTTTTAAGTGTAGTTCTGACATCCCCATTTTGGGACTTAGCCGATTTTTCGTAAAATACCATATGACCCATCAGGGTCCTTTGCTTCATATAAGTTTGCCTTGCTTGGTGTGGTAACATTTGAGTGTAGTTCTGACATCCCCATTTTGGGACTTAGCCGATTTTTCGTAAAATACCATATGACCCATCAGGGTCCTTTGCTTCATATAAGTTTGCCTTGCTTGGTGTGGTAACATTTGAGTGTAGTTCTGACATCCCCATTTTGGGACTTAGCCGATTTTTCGTAAAATACCATATGACCCATCAGGGTCCTTTGCTTCATATAAGTTTGCCTTGCTTGGTGTGGTAACATTTGAGTGTAGTTCTGACATCCCCATTTTGGGACTTAGCCGATTTTTCAATCAATACCATATGACCCATCAGGGTCCTTTGCTTCATATAAGTTTGCCTTGCTTGGTGTGGTAACATTTGAGTGTAGTTCTGACATCCCCATTTTGGGACTTAGCCGATTTTTCGTAAAATACCATATGACCCATCAGGGTCCTTGCCTTCATATAAGTTTGCCTTGCTTGGTGTGGTAACATTTGAGTGTAGTGTAGTCCTCATCAGACTTAGTCGATTTTTCATAAATTCTAAGAAAAACATATGTTAGGATGCTGCGAGATGAATGGGATGCTGCATGGAGATGAATCTTGATCTTCTTCATCTCCCATCTTAATACAGCATCCCTACTTGAAGCCATCTCGGACTTAGTCGATTTTTCATATATTCTAAGAAAAACATATGTTAGGATGCTGCGAGATGAATGGGATGCTGCATGGAGATAAATCTTGATCTTCTTCATCTCCCATCTCAATACAGCATCCCTACTTAAAGGCATCTCGGACTTAGTCGATTTTTCATAAATTCTAAGAAATTCATATGTTAGGACGCTGGGAGATGAATGGGATGCTGCATGGAGATGAATCTTGATCTCCTACATCTCCCATCCTAATACAGCATCCCTACTTAAAGGCATCTCGGACTTAGTCGATTTTTCATAAATTCTAAGAAATTCATATGTAAGGATGCTGGGAGATAAATGGGATGCTGCATGGAGATGAATCTTGATCTCCTACATCTCCCATCCTAATACAGCATCCCTACTTAAAGGCATCTCGGACTTAGTCGATTTTTCATAAATTCTAA
Organism: Anopheles ziemanni; assembly: GCF_943734765.1. Taxonomy (NCBI): domain Eukaryota; kingdom Metazoa; phylum Arthropoda; class Insecta; order Diptera; family Culicidae; genus Anopheles; species Anopheles ziemanni. The sequence goes on along the minus strand of NW_026689787.1, from coordinate 87,251 downwards.
GAAATTCATATGTAAGGATGCTGGGAGATAAATGGGATGCTGCATGGAGATGAATCTTGATCTTCTTCATTTCCCATCTCGATACAGCATCCCTATTTAAAGGCATCTCGGACTTAGTCGATTTTTCATAAATTCTAAGAAAAACATATGTTTAGATGCTGCGAGATGAATGGGATGCTGCATGGAGATGAATCTTGATCTTCTTCATCTCCCATCTTAATACAGCATCCCTACTTAAAGGCATCTCGGACTTAGTCGATTTTTCATAAATTCTAAGAAAAACATATGTTTAGATGCTGCGAGATGAATGGGATGCTGCATGGAGATGAATCTTGATCTTCTTCATCTCCCATCTTAATACAGCATCCCTACTTAAAGGCATCTCGGACTTAGTCGATTTTTCATAAATTCTAAGAAAAACATGTGTTAGGATGCTCCGAGATGAATGGGATGCTGCATAGAGATGAATCTTGATCTTCTTCATCTCCCATCTTAATACAGCATCCCTACTTAAAGGCATCTCGGACTTAGTCGATTTTTCATAAATTCTAAGAAAAACATATGTTAGGATGCTCCGAGATGAATGGGATGCTGCATAGAGATGAATCTTGATCTTCTCCATCTCCCATCTTAATACAGCATCCCTACTTAAATGCATCTCGGACTTAGTCGATTTTTCATAAATTCTAAGAAAAACATAAGATAGGATGCTGCGAGATGAATGGGATGCTGCATGGAGATGAATATTGATCTTCTCCATCTCCCATCTTAATACAGCATCCCTACTTAAAGGCATCTCGGACTTAGTCGATTTTTCATAAATTCTAAGAAAAACATATAATAGGATGCTGCGAGATGAATGGGATGCTGCATGGAGATGAATCTTGATCTTCTTCATCTCCCATCTTAATACAGCATCCCTACTTAAAGGCATCTCGGACTTAGTCGATTTTTCATAAATTCTAAGAAATTCATATGTTAGGATGCTGCGAGATGAATGGGATGCTGCATGGAGATGAATTTTGATCTTCTTCATCTCCCATCTTAATACAGCATCCCTACTTAAAGGCATCTCGGACTTAGTCGATTTTTCATAAATTCTAAGAAATTCATATGTTAGGATGCTGCGAGATGAATGGGATGCTGCATGGAGATGAATCTTGATCTTCTTCATCTCCCATCTTAATACAGCATCCCTACTTAAAGGCATCTCGGACTAAGTCGTTTTTTCATAAATTCTTAGAAAAACATATGTCAGGATGCTGGGAGATAAATGGGATGCTGCATGGAGATGAATCTTGATCTTCTCCATCTCCCATCTTAACACAGCATCCCTACTTAAAGGCATCTCGGACTTAGTCGATTTTTCATAAATTCTAAGAAATTCATATGTTAGGACGCTGGGAGATGAATGGGATGCTGCATGGAGATTAATCTTGATCTCCTACATCTCCCATCTTAATACAGCATCCCTACTTAAAGGCATCTCGGACTTAGTCGATTTTTCATAAATTCTAAGAAAAACATATGTTAGGATGCTGCGAGATTAATGGGATGCTGCATGGAGATGAATCTTGATCTTCTTCATCTCCCATCTCAATACAGCATCCTTACTTAAAGGCATCTCGGACTTAGTCGATTTTTAATAAATTCTAAGAAAAACATGTGTTAGGATGCTCCGAGATGAATGGGATGCTGCATAGAGATGAATCTTGATCTTCTTCATCTCCCATCTTAATACAGCATCCCTACTTAAAGGCATCTCGGACTTAGTCGATTTTTCATAAATTCTTAGAAAAACATATGTTAGGATGCTCCGAGATGAATGGGATGCTGCATAGAGATGAATCTTGATCTTCTCCATCTCCCATCTTAATACAGCATCCCTACTTAAATGCATCTCGGACTTAGTCGATTTTTCATAAATTCTAAGAAAAACATAAGATAGGATGCTGCGAGATGAATGGGATGCTGCATGGAGATGAATATTGATCTTCTCCATCTCCCATCTTAATACAGCATCCCTACTTAAAGGCATCTCGGACTTAGTCGATTTTTCATAAATTCTAAGAAAAACATATGTCAGGATGCTGCGAGATGAATGGGATGCTGCAAGGAGATGAATCTTGATCTTCTTCATTTCCCATCTCGATACAGCATCCCTACTTAAAGGCATCTCGGACTTAGTCGATTTTTCATAAATTCTAAGAAAAACATATGTTAGGATGCTGCGAGATGAATGGGATGCTGCATGGAGATGAATCTTGATCTTCTTCATCTCCCATCTTAATACAGCATCCCTACTTAAAGGCATCTCGGACTTAGTCGATTTTTCATAAATTCTAAGAAATTCATATGTTAGGATGCTGCGAGATGAATGGGATGCTGCATGGAGATGAATCTTGATCTCCTACATCTCCCATCTTAATACAGCATCCCTACTTAAAGGCATCTCGGACTTAGTCGATTTTTCATAAATTCTAAGAAATTCATATGTTAGGATGCTGCGAGATGATTGGGATGCTGCATGGAGATGAATCTTGATCTCCTACATCTCCCATCTCAATACAGCATCCCTACATAAAGGCATCTCGGACTTAGTCGATTTTTCATAAATTCATAGAAATTCATATGTTAGGATGCTGCGAGATGAATGGGATGCTGCATGGAGATGAATCTTGATCTCCTACATCTCCCATCTCAATACAGCATCCCTACATAAAAGCATCGGACTTAGTCGATTTTTCATAAATTCATAGAAATTCATATATTAGGATGCTGCGAGATGAATGGGATGCTGCATGGAGATGAATCTTGATCTTCTTCATCTCCCATCTCAATACAGCATCCCTACTTAAAGGCATCTCGGACTTAGTCGATTTTTCATAAATTAATAGAAATTCATATGTTAGGATGCTGCGAGATGAATGGGATGCTGCATGGAGATGAATCTTGATCTCCTACATCTCCCATCTCAATACAGCATCCCTACTTAGAGGCATCTCGGACTTAGTCGATTTTTCATAAATTCTAAGAAAAACATATGTTAGGATGCTGGGAGATGAATGGGATGCTGCATGGTGATGAATCTTGATCTCCTACATCTCCCATCTCAATACAGCATCCCTACTTAAAGGCATCTCGGACTTAGTCGATTTTTCATAATTTCATAGAAATTCATATGTTAGGATGCTGCGAGATGAATGGGATGCTGCATGGAGATGAATCTTGATCTCCTACATCTCCCATCTTAATACAGCATCCCTACTTAAAGGCATCTCGGACTTAGTCGATTTTTCATAAATTCTAAGAAATTCATATGTTAGGATGCTGGGAGATGAATGGGATGCTGCATGGAGATGAATCTTGATCTTCTTCATCTCCCATCTTAATACAGCATCCCTACTTAAAGGCATCTCGGACTTAGTCGATTTTTCATAAATTCTAAGAAATTCATATGTTAGGATGCTGCGAGATGAATGGGATGCTGCATGGAGTTGAATCTTGATCTTCTTCATCTCCCATCTTAATACAGCATCCCTACTTAAAGGCATCTCGGACTTAGTCGATTTTTCATAAATTCTAAGAAATTCATATGTTAGGATGCTGCGAGATGAATGGGATGCTGCATGGAGATGAATCTTGATCTTCTTCATCTCCCATCTAAATACAGCATCAATACTTAAAGGCATCTCGGACTTAGTCGATTTTTCATAAATTCTAAGAAAAACATATGTTAGGATGCTGCGAGATGAATGGGATGCTGCATGGAGATGAATCTTGATCTCCTACATCTCCCATCTTAATACAGCATCCTCACTTAAAGGCATCTCAGACTTAGTCGATTTTTCATAAATTCTAAGAAAATCATATGTTAGGATGCTGCGAGATGAATGGGATGCTGCATGGAGATGAATCTTGATCTCCTACATCTCCCATCTCAATACAGCATCCCTACTTAAAGGCATCTCGGACTTAGTCGATTTTTCATAAATTCTAAGAAAAACATATGTTTGGATGCTGCGAGATGGATGGGATGCTACATGGAGATGAATCTTGATCTTCTTCATCTCCCATCTTAATACAGCATCCCTACTTAAAGGCATCTCGGACCTAGTCGATTTTTCATAAATTCATAGAAAAACATATGTTAGGATGCTTGGAGATGAATGGGATGCTGCATGGAGATGAATCTTGATCTTCATCATCTCCCATCTTAATACAGCATCCCTACTTAAAGGCTTCTCGGACTTAGTCGATTTTTCATAAATTCTAAGAAAAACATATGTTAGGATGCTGCGAGATGAATGGGATGCTGCCTGAAGATGAATCTTGATCTTCATCATCTCCCATCTTAATACAGCATCCCTATTTAAAGGCATCTCGGACTAAGTCGATTTTTCATAAATTCTAAGAAAAACATATGTTAGGATGCTGCGAGATGAATGGGATGCTGCTTGGAGATGAATCTTGATCTTCTTCATCTCCCATCTTAATACAGCATCCCTACTTACAGGCATCTCGGACTTAGTCGATTTTTCATAAATTCTAAGAAAAACATATGTTAGGATGCTGCGAGATGAATGGGATGCTGCATGGAGATGAATCTTGATCTTCTTCATCTCCCATCTTAATACAGCATCCCTACTTAAAGGCATCTCGGACTTAGTCGATTTTTCGCAAATTCTATGAAAAACATATGTTAGGATGCTGGGAGATGAATGGGATGCTGCATGGAGATGAATCTTGATCTTCTTCATCTCCCATCTTAATACAGCATCCCTACTTAGAGGCATCTCGGACTTAGTCGATTTTTCATAAATTCTAAGAAAAACATATGTTAGGATGCTGCGAGATAAATGGGATGCTGCATGGAGATGAATCTTGATCTTCATCATCTCCCATCTTAATACAGCATCCCTACTTAGAGGCATCTCGGACTTAGTCGATTTTTCATAAATTCTAAGAAAAACATATGTTAGGATGCTGCGAGATGAATGGGATGCTGCATGGAGATGAATCTTGATCTTCTTCATCTCCCATCTTAATACAGCATCCCTACTTACAGGCATCTCGGACTTAGTCGATTTTTCATAAATTCTAAGAAAAACATATGTTAGGATGCTGGGAGATGAATGGGATGCTGCATGGAGATGAATCTTGATCTTTTTCATCTCCCATCTTAATACAGCATCCCTACGTAAAGGCATCTTGGACTTAGTCGATTTTTCATAAATTCTAAGAAAAACATATGTTAGGATGCTGGGAGATGAATTAGATGCTGCATGGAGATGAATCTTGATCTTCTTCATCTCCCATCTTAATACAGCATCCCTACTTAAAGGCATCTTGGACTTAGTCGATTTTTCATTAATTCTAAGAAAAACATATGTTAGGATGCTGGGAGATGAATGGGATGCTGCATGGAGATGAATCTTGATCTTTTTCATCTCCCATCTTAATACAGCATCCCTACTTAAAGGCATCTTGGACTTAGTCGATTTTTCATAAATTCTAAGAAAAACATATGTTAGGATGCTGGGAGATGAATGGGATGCTGCATGGAGATAAATCTTGATCTTCTTCATCTCCAATCTTAATACAGCATCCCTACTTAAAGGCATCTCGGACTTAGTCGATTTTTCATAAATTCTAAGAAAAACATATGTTAGGATGCTGGGAGATGAATGGGATGCTGCATGGAGATGCATCTTAATCTCCTACATCTCCCATCTTAATACAGCATCCCTACTTAAAGGCATCTCGGACTTAGTCGATTTTTCATAAGTTCTAAGAAATTCATATGTTAGGATGCTGCGAGATGAATGGGATGCTGCATGGAGATGAATCTTGATCTCCTACATCTCCCATCTCAATACAGCATCCCTACTTAAAGGCATCTCGGACTTAGTCGATTTTTCATAAATTCATAGAAATTCATATGTTAGGATGCTGGGAGATGAATGGGATGCTGCATGGAGATGAATCTTGATCTCCTACATCTCCCATCTTAATACAGCATCCCTACTTAAAGCCATCTCGGACTTAGTCGATTTTTCATAAATTCTAAGAAATTCATATGTTAGGATGCTGGGAGATGAATGAGATGCTGCATGGAGATGAATCTTGATCTTCTTCATCTCCCATCTTAATACAGCATCCCTACTTAAAGGCATCTCGGACTTAGTCGATTTTTCATAAATTCATAGAAATTCATATGTTAGGATGCTGCGAGATGAATGGGATGCTGCATGGAGATGCATCTTGATCTCCTACATCTCCCATCTTAATACAGCATCCCTACTTAAAGCCATCTCGGACTTAGTCGATTTTTCATAAATTCTAAGAAATTCATATGTTAGGATGCTGGGAGATGAATGGGATGCTGCATGGAGATGAATCTTGATCTTCTCCATCTCCCATCTTAATACAGCATCCCTACTTAAAGGCATCTCGGACTTAGTCGATTTTTCATAAATTCTAAGAAATTCATATGTTAGGATGCTGGGAGATAAATGGGATGCTGCATGGAGATGAATCTTGATCTCCTACATCTCCCATCTCAATACAGCATCCCTACTTAAAGGCATCTCGGACTTAGTCGATTTTTCATAATTTCATAGAAATTCATATGTTAGGATGCTGCGAGATGAATGGGATGCTGCATGGAGATGAATCTTGATCTCCTACATCTCCCATCTTAATACAGCATCCCTACTTAAAGGCATCTCGGACTTAGTCGATTTTTCATAAATTCTAAGAAATTCATATGTTAGGATGCTGGGAGATGAATGGGATGCTGCATGGAGATGAATCTTGATCTTCTTCATCTCCCATCTTAATACAGCATCCCTACTTAAAGGCATCTCGGACTTAGTCGATTTTTCATAAATTCTAAGAAATTCATATGTTAGGATGCTGCGAGATGAATGGGATGCTGCATGGAGTTGAATCTTGATCTTCTTCATCTCCCATCTTAATACAGCATCCCTACTTAAAGGCATCTCGGACTTAGTCGATTTTTCATAAATTCTAAGAAATTCATATGTTAGGATGCTGCGAGATGAATGGGATGCTGCATGGAGATGAATCTTGATCTTCTTCATCTCCCATCTTAATACAGCATCAATACTTAAAGGCATCTCGGACTTAGTCGATTTTTCATAAATTCTAAGAAAAACATATGTTAGGATGCTGCGAGATGAATGGGATGCTGCATGGAGATGAATCTTGATCTCCTACATCTCCCATCTTAATACAGCATCCTCACTTAAAGGCATCTCAGACTTAGTCGATTTTTCATAAATTCTAAGAAAATCATATGTTAGGATGCTGCGAGATGAATGGGATGCTGCATGGAGATGAATCTTGATCTCCTACATCTCCCATCTCAATACAGCATCCCTACTTAAAGGCATCTCGGACTTAGTCGATTTTTCATAAATTCTAAGAAAAACATATGTTTGGATGCTGCGAGATGGATGGGATGCTACATGGAGATGAATCTTGATCTTCTTCATCTCCCATCTTAATACAGCATCCCTACTTAAAGGCATCTCGGACCTAGTCGATTTTTCATAAATTCATAGAAAAACATATGTTAGGATGCTTGGAGATGAATGGGATGCTGCATGGAGATGAATCTTGATCTTCATCATCTCCCATCTTAATACAGCATCCCTACTTAAAGGCTTCTCGGACTTAGTCGATTTTTCATAAATTCTAAGAAAAACATATGTTAGGATGCTGCGAGATGAATGGGATGCTGCCTGAAGATGAATCTTGATCTTCATCATCTCCCATCTTAATACAGCATCCCTATTTAAAGGCATCTCGGACTAAGTCGATTTTTCATAAATTCTAAGAAAAACATATGTTAGGATGCTGCGAGATGAATGGGATGCTGCTTGGAGATGAATCTTGATCTTCTTCATCTCCCATCTTAATACAGCATCCCTACTTACAGGCATCTCGGACTTAGTCGATTTTTCATAAATTCTAAGAAAAACATATGTTAGGATGCTGCGAGATGAATGGGATGCTGCATGGAGATGAATCTTGATCTTCTTCATCTCCCATCTTAATACAGCATCCCTACTTAAATGCATCTCGGACTTAGTCGATTTTTCATAAATTCTAAGAAAAACATATGTTAGGATGCTGGGAGATGAATGGGATGCTGCATGGAGATGAATCTTGATCTTTTTCATCTCCCATCTTAATACAGCATCCCTACTTAAAGGCATCTCGGACTTAGTCGATTTTTCATAAATTCTAAGAAAAACATATGTAAGGATGCTGCGAGATGAATGGGATGCTGCATGGAGATGAATCTTGATCTTCATCATCTCCCATCTTAATACAGCATCCCTACTTAAAGGCATCTCGGACTTAGTCGATTTTTCATAAATTCTAAGAAAAACATATGTTAGGATGCTGGGAGATGAATGGGATGCTGCATGGAGATGTATCTTGATCTTCTTCATCTCCCATCTTAATACAGCATCCCTACTTAAAGGCATCTCGGAATTAGTCTGTTTTTCATAAATTCTAAGAAAAACATATGTTAGGATGCTGCGAGATGAATGGGATGCTGCATGGAGTTGAATCTTGATCTTCTTCATCTCCCATCTTAATACAGCATCCCTACTTAAAGGCATCTCGGACTTAGTCGATTTTTCATAAATTCTAAGAAAAACATATGTTAAGATGCTGCGAGATGAATAAGATGCTGCATGGAGATGAATCTTGATCTTCTTCATCTCCCATCTTAAAACAGCATCCCTACTTAAAGGCATCTCGGACTTAGTCGATTTTTCATAAATTCTAAGAAATTCATATGTTAGGATGCTGGTAGATGAATGGGATGCTGCATGGAGATGAATCTTGATCTTCTTCATCTCCCATCTTAATACAGCATCCCTTCTTAAAGGCATCTCGGAATTAGTCTATTTTTCATAAATTCTAAGAAAAACATATGTTAGGATGCTGCGAGATGAATGGGATGCTGCATGGAGATGTATCTTGATCTTCTTCATCTCCCATCTCAATACAGCATCCCTACGTAAAGCCATCTCGGACTTAGTCGATTTTTCATAAATTCATAGAAATTCATATGTTAGGATGCTGCGAGATGAATGGGATGCTGCATGGAGATGAATCTTGATCTCTTACATCTACTATCTCAATACAGCATCCCTACTTAAAGGCATCTCGGACTTAGTCGATTTTTCATAAATTCTAAGAAATTCATATGTTAGGATGCTGGGAGATGAATGAGATGCTGCATGGAGATGAATCTTGATCTCCTACATCTCTCATCTCAATACAGCATCCCTACTTAAAGGCATCTCGGACTTAGTCGATTTTTCATAAATTCATAGAAATTCATATGTTAGGATGCTGGGAGATGAATGGGATGCTGCATGGAGATGCATCTTAATCTCCTACATCTCCCATCTTAATACAGCATCCCTACTTAAAGGCATCTCGGACTTAGTCGATTTTTCATAAGTTCTAAGAAATTCATATGTTAGGATGCTGCGAGATGAATGGGATGCTGCATGGAGATGAATCTTGATCTCCTACATCTCCCATCTCAATACAGCATCCCTACTTAAAGGCATCTCGGACTTAGTCGATTTTTCATAAATTCATAGAAATTCATATGTTAGGATGCTGGGAGATGAATGGGATGCTGCATGGAGATGAATCTTGATCTCCTACATCTCCCATCTTAATACAGCATCCCTACTTAAAGCCATCTCGGACTTAGTCGATTTTTCATAAATTCTAAGAAATTCATATGTTAGGATGCTGGGAGATGAATGAGATGCTGCATGGAGATGAATCTTGATCTTCTTCATCTCCCATCTTAATACAGCATCCCTACTTAAAGGCATCTCGGACTTAGTCGATTTTTCATAAATTCATAGAAATTCATATGTTAGGATGCTGCGAGATGAATGGGATGCTGCATGGAGATGCATCTTGATCTCCTACATCTCCCATCTTAATACAGCATCCCTACTTAAAGCCATCTCGGACTTAGTCGATTTTTCATAAATTCTAAGAAATTCATATGTTAGGATGCTGGGAGATGAATGGGATGCTGCATGGAGATGAATCTTGATCTTCTCCATCTCCCATCTTAATACAGCATCCCTACTTAAAGGCATCTCGGACTTAGTCGATTTTTCATAAATTCTAAGAAATTCATATGTTAGGATGCTGGGAGATAAATGGGATGCTGCATGGAGATGAATCTTGATCTCCTACATCTCCCATCTCAATACAGCATCCCTACTTAAAGGCATCTCGGACTTAGTCGATTTTTCATAATTTCATAGAAATTCATATGTTAGGATGCTGCGAGATGAATGGGATGCTGCATGGAGATGAATCTTGATCTCCTACATCTCCCATCTTAATACAGCATCCCTACTTAAAGGCATCTCGGACTTAGTCGATTTTTCATAAATTCTAAGAAATTCATATGTTAGGATGCTGGGAGATGAATGGGATGCTGCATGGAGATGAATCTTGATCTTCTTCATCTCCCATCTTAATACAGCATCCCTACTTAAAGGCATCTCGGACTTAGTCGATTTTTCATAAATTCTAAGAAATTCATATGTTAGGATGCTGCGAGATGAATGGGATGCTGCATGGAGTTGAATCTTGATCTTCTTCATCTCCCATCTTAATACAGCATCCCTACTTAAAGGCATCTCGGACTTAGTCGATTTTTCATAAATTCTAAGAAATTCATATGTTAGGATGCTGCGAGATGAATGGGATGCTGCATGGAGATGAATCTTGATCTTCTTCATCTCCCATCTTAATACAGCATCAATACTTAAAGGCATCTCGGACTTAGTCGATTTTTCATAAATTCTAAGAAAAACATATGTTAGGATGCTGCGAGATGAATGGGATGCTGCATGGAGATGAATCTTGATCTCCTACATCTCCCATCTTAATACAGCATCCTAACATAAAGGCATCTCAGACTTAGTCGATTTTTCATAAATTCTAAGAAAATCATATGTTAGGATGCTGCGAGATGAATGGGATGCTGCATGGAGATGAATCTTGATCTCCTACATCTCCCATCTCAATACAGCATCCCTACTTAAAGGCATCTCGGACTTAGTCGATTTTTCATAAATTCTAAGAAAAACATATGTTTGGATGCTGCGAGATGGATGGGATGCTACATGGAGATGAATCTTGATCTTCTTCATCTCCCATCTTAATACAGCATCCCTACTTAAAGGCATCTCGGACCTAGTCGATTTTTCATAAATTCATAGAAAAACATATGTTAGGATGCTTGGAGATGAATGGGATGCTGCATGGAGATGAATCTTGATCTTCATCATCTCCCATCTTAATACAGCATCCCTACTTAAAGGCTTCTCGGACTTAGTCGATTTTTCATAAATTCTAAGAAAAACATATGTTAGGATGCTGCGAGATGAATGGGATGCTGCCTGAAGATGAATCTTGATCTTCATCATCTCCCATCTTAATACAGCATCCCTATTTAAAGGCATCTCGGACTAAGTCGATTTTTCATAAATTCTAAGAAAAACATATGTTAGGATGCTGCGAGATGAATGGGATGCTGCTTGGAGATGAATCTTGATCTTCTTCATCTCCCATCTTAATACAGCATCCCTACTTACAGGCATCTCTGACTTAGTCGATTTTTCATAAATTCTAAGAAAAACATATGTTAGGATGCTGCGAGATGAATGGGATGCTGCATGGAGATGAATCTTGATCTTCTTCATCTCCCATCTTAATACAGCATCCCTACTTAAAGGCATCTCGGACTTAGTCGATTTTTCGCAAATTCTATGAAAAACATATGTTAGGATGCTGGGAGATGAATGGGATGCTGCATGGAGATGAATCTTGATCTTCTTCATCTCCCATCTTAATACAGCATCCCTACTTAGAGGCATCTCGGACTTAGTCGATTTTTCATAAATTCTAAGAAAAACATATGTTAGGATGCTGCGAGATAAATGGGATGCTGCATGGAGATGAATCTTGATCTTCATCATCTCCCATCTTAATACAGCATCCCTACTTAGAGGCATCTCGGACTTAGTCGATTTTTCATAAATTCTAAGAAAAACATATGTTAGGATGCTGCGAGATGAATGGGATGCTGCATGGAGATGAATCTTGATCTTCTTCATCTCCCATCTTAATACAGCATCCCTACTTACAGGCATCTCGGACTTAGTCGATTTTTCATAAATTCTAAGAAAAACATATGTTAGGATGCTGGGAGATGAATGGGATGCTGCATGGAGATGAATCTTGATCTTTTTCATCTCCCATCTTAATACAGCATCCCTACGTAAAGGCATCTTGGACTTAGTCGATTTTTCATAAATTCTAAGAAAAACATATGTTAGGATGCTGGGAGATGAATTAGATGCTGCATGGAGATGAATCTTGATCTTCTTCATCTCCCATCTTAATACAGCATCCCTACTTAAAGGCATCTTGGACTTAGTCGATTTTTCATTAATTCTAAGAAAAACATATGTTAGGATGCTGGGAGATGAATGGGATGCTGCATGGAGATGAATCTTGATCTTTTTCATCTCCCATCTTAATACAGCATCCCTACTTAAAGGCATCTTGGACTTAGTCGATTTTTCATAAATTCTAAGAAAAACATATGTTAGGATGCTGGGAGATGAATGGGATGCTGCATGGAGATAAATCTTGATCTTCTTCATCTCCAATCTTAATACAGCATCCCTACTTAAAGGCATCTCGGACTTAGTCGATTTTTCATAAATTCTAAGAAAAACATATGTTAGGATGCTGGGAGATGAATGGGATGCTGCATGGAGATGCATCTTAATCTCCTACATCTCCCATCTTAATACAGCATCCCTACTTAAAGGCATCTCGGACTTAGTCGATTTTTCATAAGTTCTAAGAAATTCATATGTTAGGATGCTGCGAGATGAATGGGATGCTGCATGGAGATGAATCTTGATCTCCTACATCTCCCATCTCAATACAGCATCCCTACTTAAAGGCATCTCGGACTTAGTCGATTTTTCATAAATTCATAGAAATTCATATGTTAGGATGCTGGGAGATGAATGGGATGCTGCATGGAGATGAATCTTGATCTCCTACATCTCCCATCTTAATACAGCATCCCTACTTAAAGCCATCTCGGACTTAGTCGATTTTTCATAAATTCTAAGAAATTCATATGTTAGGATGCTGGGAGATGAATGAGATGCTGCATGGAGATGAATCTTGATCTTCTTCATCTCCCATCTTAATACAGCATCCCTACTTAAAGGCATCTCGGACTTAGTCGATTTTTCATAAATTCATAGAAATTCATATGTTAGGATGCTGCGAGATGAATGGGATGCTGCATGGAGATGCATCTTGATCTCCTACATCTCCCATCTTAATACAGCATCCCTACTTAAAGCCATCTCGGACTTAGTCGATTTTTCATAAATTCTAAGAAATTCATATGTTAGGATGCTGGGAGATGAATGGGATGCTGCATGGAGATGAATCTTGATCTTCTCCATCTCCCATCTTAATACAGCATCCCTACTTAAAGGCATCTCGGACTTAGTCGATTTTTCATAAATTCTAAGAAATTCATATGTTAGGATGCTGGGAGATAAATGGGATGCTGCATGGAGATGAATCTTGATCTCCTACATCTCCCATCTCAATACAGCATCCCTACTTAAAGGCATCTCGGACTTAGTCGATTTTTCATAATTTCATAGAAATTCATATGTTAGGATGCTGCGAGATGAATGGGATGCTGCATGGAGATGAATCTTGATCTCCTACATCTCCCATCTTAATACAGCATCCCTACTTAAAGGCATCTCGGACTTAGTCGATTTTTCATAAATTCTAAGAAATTCATATGTTAGGATGCTGGGAGATGAATGGGATGCTGCATGGAGATGAATCTTGATCTTCTTCATCTCCCATCTTAATACAGCATCCCTACTTAAAGGCATCTCGGACTTAGTCGATTTTTCATAAATTCTAAGAAATTCATATGTTAGGATGCTGCGAGATGAATGGGATGCTGCATGGAGTTGAATCTTGATCTTCTTCATCTCCCATCTTAATACAGCATCCCTACTTAAAGGCATCTCGGACTTAGTCGATTTTTCATAAATTCTAAGAAATTCATATGTTAGGATGCTGCGAGATGAATGGGATGCTGCATGGAGATGAATCTTGATCTTCTTCATCTCCCATCTTAATACAGCATCCTCACTTAAAGGCATCTCAGACTTAGTCGATTTTTCATAAATTCTAAGAAAATCATATGTTAGGATGCTGCGAGATGAATGGGATGCTGCATGGAGATGAATCTTGATCTCCTACATCTCCCATCTCAATACAGCATCCCTACTTAAAGGCATCTCGGACTTAGTCGATTTTTCATAAATTCTAAGAAAAACATATGTTTGGATGCTGCGAGATGGATGGGATGCTACATGGAGATGAATCTTGATCTTCTTCATCTCCCATCTTAATACAGCATCCCTACTTAAAGGCATCTCGGACCTAGTCGATTTTTCATAAATTCATAGAAAAACATATGTTAGGATGCTTGGAGATGAATGGGATGCTGCATGGAGATGAATCTTGATCTTCATCATCTCCCATCTTAATACAGCATCCCTACTTAAAGGCTTCTCGGACTTAGTCGATTTTTCATAAATTCTAAGAAAAACATATGTTAGGATGCTGCGAGATGAATGGGATGCTGCCTGAAGATGAATCTTGATCTTCATCATCTCCCATCTTAATACAGCATCCCTATTTAAAGGCATCTCGGACTAAGTCGATTTTTCATAAATTCTAAGAAAAACATATGTTAGGATGCTGCGAGATGAATGGGATGCTGCTTGGAGATGAATCTTGATCTTCTTCATCTCCCATCTTAATACAGCATCCCTACTTACAGGCATCTCGGACTTAGTCGATTTTTCATAAATTCTAAGAAAAACATATGTTAGGATGCTGCGAGATGAATGGGATGCTGCATGGAGATGAATCTTGATCTTCTTCATCTCCCATCTTAATACAGCATCCCTACTTAAAGGCATCTCGGACTTAGTCGATTTTTCGCAAATTCTATGAAAAACATATGTTAGGATGCTGGGAGATGAATGGGATGCTGCATGGAGATGAATCTTGATCTTCTTCATCTCCCATCTTAATACAGCATCCCTACTTAGAGGCATCTCGGACTTAGTCGATTTTTCATAAATTCTAAGAAAAACATATGTTAGGATGCTGCGAGATAAATGGGATGCTGCATGGAGATGAATCTTGATCTTCATCATCTCCCATCTTAATACAGCATCCCTACTTAGAGGCATCTCGGACTTAGTCGATTTTTCATAAATTCTAAGAAAAACATATGTTAGGATGCTGCGAGATGAATGGGATGCTGCATGGAGATGAATCTTGATCTTCTTCATCTCTCATCTCAATACAGCATCCTTACTTAAAGCCATCTCGGACTTAGTCGATTTTTCATAAATTCATAGAAATTCATATGTTAGGATACTGCGAGATGAATGGGATGCTGCATGGAGATGAATCTTGATCTCCTACATCTCTCATCTCAATACAGCATCCCTACTTAAAGGCATCTCGGACTTAGTCGATTTTTCATAAATTCATAGAAATTCATATGTAAGGATGCTGGGAGATGAATGGGATCCTGCATGGAGATGAATCTTGATCTCCTACATCTCCCATCTTAATACAGCATCCCTACTTAAAGGCATCTCGGACTTAGTCGATTTTTCATAAATTCATAGAAATTCATATGTTAGGATGCTGGGAGATGAATGGGATGCTGCATGGAGATGAATCTTGATCTTCTTCATCTCCCATCTCGATACAGCATCCCTACTTAAAGGCATCTTGGACTTAGTCGATTTTTCATAAATTCTAAGAAAAACATATGTTAGGATGCTGGGAGATGAGTGGGATGCTGCATGGAGATAAATCTTGATCTTCTTCATCCCCCATCTCAATACAGCATCCCTACTTAAAGGCATCTCGGACTTAGTCGATTTTTCATAAATTCTAAGAAATTCATATGTTAGGATGCTGCGAGAGGAATGGGATGCTGCATGGAGATGAATCTTGATCTTCTTCATCTCCCATCTTAATACAGCATCCCTACTTAAACGCATCTCGGACTAAGTCGATTTTTCATAAATTCTAAGAAAAACATATGTTAGGATGCTGCGAGATGAATGGGATGCTGCAAGGAGATAAATCTTGATCTTCTTCATCTCCCATCTCAATACAGCATCCCTACTTAAAGGCATCTCGGACTTAGTCGATTTTTCATAAATACTAAGAAATTCATATGTTAGGATGCTGCGAGATGAATGGGATGCTGCATGGAGATGAATCTTGATCTTCTCCATCTCCCATCTCGATACAGCATCCCTACTTAAAGGCATCTCGGACTTAGTCGATTTTTCATAAATTCTAAGAAATTCATATGTTGGGATGCTGCGAGATGAATGGGATGCTGCATGGAGATGAATCTTGATCTCCTACATCTCCCATCTTAATACAGCATCCCTACTTAAAGCCATCTCGGACTTAGTCGATTTTTCATAAATTCTAAGAAATTCATATGTTAGGATGCTGGGAGATGAATGGGATGCTTTTTTCATAAATTCATAGAAATTCATATGTAAGGATGCTGCGAGATGAATGGGATGCTGCATGGAGATGAATCTTGATCTTCTTCATCTCCCATCTTAATACAGCATCCCTACTTAAAGGCATCTCGGACTTAGTCGATTTTTCATAAATTCTAAGAAATTCATATGTTAGGATGCTGGGAGATGAATGGGATGCTGCATGGAGATGAATCTTGATCTCCTACATCTCCCATCTCAATACAGCATCCCTACTTAAAGGCATCTCGGACTTAGTCGATTTTTCATAAATTCAAAGAAATTCATATGTTAGGATGCTGCGAGATGAATGGGATGCTGCATGGAGATGAATCTTGATCTCCTACATCTCTCATCTCAATACAGCATCCCTACTTAAAGCCATCTCGGACTTAGTCGATTTTTCATAAATTCTAAGAAAAACATATGTTAGGATGCTGCGAGATGAATGGGATGCTGCATGGAGATGAATCTTGATCTTGTTCATCTCCCATCTTAATACAGCATCCCTACTTAAATGCATCTCGGACTTAGTCGATTTTTCATAAATTCTAAGAAAAACATATGTTAGGATGCTGGGAGATGAATGGGATGCTGCATGGAGATGAATCTTGATCTTTTTCATCTCCCATCTTAATACAGCATCCCTACTTAAAGGCATCTCGGACTTAGTCGATTTTTCATAAATTCTAAGAAAAACATATGTAAGGATGCTGCGAGATGAATGGGATGCTGCATGGAGATGAATCTTGATCTCCTACATCTCCCATCTTAATACAGCATCCCTACTTAAAGCCATCTCGGACTTAGTCGATTTTTCATAAATTCTAAGAAATTCATATGTCAGGATGCTGGGAGATGAATGGGATGCTGCATGGAGATGAATCTTGATCTCCTACATCTCTCATCTCAATACAGCATCCTTACTTAAAGCCATCTCGGACTTAGTCGATTTTTCATAAATTCTAAGGAAAACATATGTTAGGATGCCGCGAGATGAATGGGATGCTGCATGGAGATGAATCTTGATCTTCTTCATCTCCCATCTTTATACAGCATCCCTTCTTAAAGGCATCTCGGACTTAGTCGATTTTTCATAAATTCTATGAAAAACATATGTTGAGATGCTGGGAGATGAATGGGATGCTGCATGGAGATGAATCTTGATCTTCTTCATCTCCCACCTCGATACAGCATCCCTACTTAAAGGAATCTCGGACTTAGTCGATTTTTCATAAATTCTAAGAAAAACATATGTTTGGATGCTGCGAGATGGATGGGATGCTACATGGAGATGAATCTTGATCTTCTTCATCTCTCATCTTAATACAGCATCCCTGCCTAAAAGCATCTCGGACTTAGTCGATTTTTCATAAATTCTAAGAAAAACATATGTTAGGATGCGGCGAGATGAATGGGATGCTGCATGGAGATGAATCTTGATCTTCTTCATCTCCCATCTTAATACAGCATCCCTTCTTAAAGGCATCTCGGACTTAGTCGATTTTTCATAAATTCTAAGAAAAACATATGTTAGGATGCGGCGAGCTGAATGGGATGCTGCATGGAGATGAATCTTGATCTTCTTCATCTCCCATTTTAATACAGCATCCCTACTTAAAGGCATCTCGGACTTAGTCGATTTTTCATAAATTCTAAAAAATTCATATGTTATAATGCTGCGAGATGAATGGGATGCTGCATGGAGATGAATCTTGATCTTCATCATCTCCCATCTTAATACAGCATCCCTACTTAAAGGCATCTCGGACTTAGTCGATTTTTCATAAATTCTAAGAAAAACATATGTTAGGATGCTGCGAGATGAATGGGATGCTGCATGGAGATGAATTCTGATCTTCTTCATCTCCCATCTTAATACAGCATCCCTGCCTAAAAGCATCTCGGACTTAGTCGATTTTTCATAAATTCTAAGAAAAACATATGTTAGGATGCGGCGAGATGAATGGGATGCTGCATGGAGATGAATCTTGATCTTCTTCATCTCCCATCTTAATACAGCATCCCTTCTTAAAGGCATCTCGGACTTAGTCGATTTTTCATAAATTCTAAGAAAAACATATGTTAGGATGCTGCGAGATGAATGGGATGCTGCATGGAGATGAATCTTGATCTTCTTCATCTCCCATCTTAATACAGCATCCCTACTTGAAGGCATCTCGGACTTAGTCGATTTTTCATAAATACTAAGAAAAACATATGTTAGGATGCTGCGAGATGAATGGGATGCTGCATGGAGATGAATCTTGATCTTCTTCATCTCCCATCTTAATACAGCATCCCTTCTTAAAGGCATCTCGGACTTAGTCGATTTTTCATAAATTCTTAGAAAAAAATATGTTAGGATGCTGCGAGATGAATGAGATGCTGCATGGAGATGAATCTTGATCTTCTTCATCTCCCATCTTTATACAGCATCCCTGCTTAAGGGCATCTCGGACTTAGTCGATTTTTCATAAATTCTTAGAAAAAAATATGTTAGGATGCTGCGAGATGAATGGGATGCTGCATGGAGATGAATCTTGATCTTCTTCATCTCCCATCTTAATACAGCATCCCTACTTAAAGGCATCTCGGACTTAGTCGATTTTTCATAAATTCTAAAAAATTCATATGTTATAATGCTGCGAGATGAATGGGATGCTGCATGGAGATGAATCTTGATCTTCATCATCTCCCATCTTAATACAGCATCCCTACTTAAAGGCATCTCGGACTTAGTCGATTTTTCATAAATTCTAAGAAAAACATATGTTAGGATGCTGCGAGATGAATGGGATGCTGCATGGAGATGAATTCTGATCTTCTTCATCTCCCATCTTAATACAGCATCCCTACTTACAGGCATCTCGGACTTAGTCGATTTTTCATAAATTCATAGAAATTCATATGTTAGGATGCTGCGAGATGAATGGGATGCTGCATGGAGATGCATCTTGATCTCCTACATCTCCCATCTTAATACAGCATCCCTACTTAAAGCCATCTCGGACTTAGTCGATTTTTCATAAATTCTAAGAAATACATATGTTAGGATGCTGGGAGATGAATGGGATGCTGCATGGAGATGAATCTTGATCTTCTTCATCTCCCATCTTAATACAGCATCCCTACTTAAAGGCATCTCGGACTTAGTCGATTTTTCATAAATTCATAGAAATTCATATGTTAGGATGCTGCGAGATGAATGGGATGCTGCATGGAGATGAATCTTGATCTACTTCATCTCCCATCTTAATACAGCATCCCTACTTAAATGCATCTCGGACTTAGTCGATTTTTCATAAATTCTAAGAAAAACATATGTTAGGATGCTGCGAGATGAATGGGATGCTGCATGGAGATGAATCTTGATCTTCTTCATCTCCCATCTTAATACAGCATCCCTACTTAAATGCATCTCGGACTTAGTCGATTTTTCATAAATTCTTAGAAAAACATATGTTAGGATGCTGCGAGATGAATGGGATGCTGCATGGAGATGAATCTTGATCTCCTACATCTCTCATCTCAATACAGCATCCCTACTTAAAGGCATCTCGGACTTAGTCGATTTTTCATAAATTCATAGAAATTCATATGTTAGGATGCTGGGAGATGAATGGGATGCTGCATGGAGATGAATCTTGATCTTCTTCATCTCCCATCTTAATACAGCATCCCTACTTAAAGGCATCTCGGACTTAGTCGATTTTTCATAAATTCTAAGAAATTCATATGTTAGGATGCTGGGAGATGAATGGGATGCTGCATGGAGATGAATCTTGATCTCCTACATCTCCCATCTTAATACAGCATCCCTACTTAAAGCCATCTCGGACTTAGTCGATTTTTCATAAATTCTAAGAAATTCATATGTCAGGATGCTGGGAGATGAATGGGATGCTGCATGGAGATGAATCTTGATCTCCTACATCTCTCATCTCAATACAGCATCCTTACTTAAAGCCATCTCGGACTTAGTCGATTTTTCATAAATTCTAAGAAAAACATATGTTAGGATGCTGCGAGATGAATGGGATGCTGCATGGAGATGAATCTTGATCTTCTTCATCTCCCATCTTAATACAGCATCCCTACTTAAAGCCATCTCGGACTTAGTCGATTTTTCATAAAGTCTAAGAAAAACATATGTTAGGATGCTGCGAGATGAATGGGATGCTGCATGGAGATGCATCTTAATCTCCTACATCTCCCATCTTAATACAGCATCCCTACTTAAAGGCATCTCGGACTTAGTCGATTTTTCATAAATTCATAGAAATTCATATGTTAGGATGCTGCGAGATGAATGGGATGCTGCATGGAGATGTATCTTGATCTTCTTTATCTCCCATCTTAATACAGCATCCCTACTTAAAGGCATCTCTGACTTAGTCGATTTTTCATAAATTCTAAGAAATTCATATGTTAGGATGCTGCGAGATGAATGGGATGCTGCATGGAGATGAATCTTGATCTTCTTCATCTCCCATCTTAAAACAGCATCCCTACTTAAAGGCATCTCGGACTTAGTCGATTTTTCATAAATTCTAGGAAATTCATATGTTAGGATGCTGGGAGATGAATGAGATGCTGCATGGAGATGAATCTTGATCTCCTACATCTCCCATCTTAATACAGCATCCCTACTTAAAGCCATCTCGGACTTAGTCGATTTTTCATAAATTCATAGAAATTCATATGTTAGGATGCTGCGAGATGAATGGGATGCTGCATGGAGATGAATCTTGATCTTCTTCATCTCCCATCTTAAAACAGCATCCCTACTTAAAGGCATCTCGGACTTAGTCGATTTTTCATAAATTCTAAGAAATTCATATGTTTGGATGCTTCGAGATGAATTGGATGCTGCATGGAGATGAATCTTGATCTTCGTCATCTCCCATCTCGATACAGCATCCCTACTTAAAGGCATCTCGGACTTAGTCGATTTTTCATAAATTCTAAGGAAAACATATGTTAGGGTGCTGCGAGATGAATGGGATGCTGCATGGAGATGAATCTTGATCTCCTACATCTCCCATCTTAATACAGCATCCCTACTTAAAGGCATCTCGGACTTAGTCGATTTTTCATAAATTCTAAGGAAAACATATGTTAGGGTGCTGCGAGATGAATGGGATGCTGCATGGAGATGAATCTTGATCTTCTTCATCTCCCATCTTAATACAGCATCCCTACTTAAAGGCATCTCGGACTTAGTCGATTTTTCATAAATTCTAAGAAATTCATATGTAAGGATGCTGCGAGATGAATGGGATGCTGCATGGAGATGAATCTTGATCTTCTCAATCTCCCATCTTACTACAGCATCCCTACTTAAAGGCATCTCGGACTTAGTCGATTTTTCATAAATTCTAAAAAAAACATATGTTAGGATGCTGCGAGATGAATGGGATGCTGCATGGAGATGAATCTTGATCTTCTTCATCTCTCATCTTAATACAGCATCCCTACTTAAAGGCATCTCGGACTTAGTCGATTTTTCGTAAATTCTAAGAAAAACATATGTTAGGATGCTGCGAGATGAATGGGATGCTGCATGGAGATGAATCTTGATCTTCTCCATCTCCCATCTTAATACAGCATCCCTTCTTAAAGGCATCTCGGACTTAGTCGATTTTTCATAAATTCTAAGAAAAACAAATGTTAGGATGCTGCGAGATGAATGGGATGCTGCATGAAGATGAATCTTGATCTTCTTCATCTCCCATTTTAATACAGCATCCCTACTTAAAGGCATCTCTGACTTAGTCGATTTTTCATAAATTCTAAGAAAAACATATGTTAGGATGCTGGAAGATGAATGGGATGCTGCATGGAGATGAATCTTGATCTTCTTCATCTCTCATCTTAATACAGCATCCCTACTCAAAGGCATCTCGGACTTAGTCGATTTTTCATAAATTCTAAGAAAAACATATGTTAGGATGCTGCGAGATGAATGGGATGCTGCATGGAGATGTATCTTGATCTTCTTTATCTCCCATCTTAATACAGCATCCCTACTTAAAGGCATCTCTGACTTAGTCGATTTTTCATAAATTCTAAGAAATTCATATGTTAGGATGCTGCGAGATGAATGGGATGCTGCATGGAGATGAATCTTGATCTCCTACATCTCCCATCTCAATACAGCATCCCTACTTAAAGGCATCTCGGACTTAGTCGATTTTTCATAAATTCATAGAAATTCATATGTTAGGATGCTGGGAGATGAATGGGATGCTGCATGGAGATGAATCTTGATCTCCTACATCTCCCATCTTAATACAGCATCCCTACTTAAAGCCATCTCGGACTTAGTCGATTTTTCATAAATTCTAAGAAATTCATATGTTAGGATGCTGGGAGATGAATGAGATGCTGCATGGAGATGAATCTTGATCTTCTTCATCTCCCATCTTAATACAGCATCCCTACTTAAAGGCATCTCGGACTTAGTCGATTTTTCATAAATTCATAGAAATTCATATGTTAGGATGCTGCGAGATGAATGGGATGCTGCATGGAGATGCATCTTGATCTCCTACATCTCCCATCTTAATACAGCATCCCTACTTAAAGCCATCTCGGACTTAGTCGATTTTTCATAAATTCTAAGAAATTCATATGTTAGGATGCTGGGAGATGAATGGGATGCTGCATGGAGATGAATCTTGATCTTCTCCATCTCCCATCTTAATACAGCATCCCTACTTAAAGGCATCTCGGACTTAGTCGATTTTTCATAAATTCTAAGAAATTCATATGTTAGGATGCTGGGAGATAAATGGGATGCTGCATGGAGATGAATCTTGATCTCCTACATCTCCCATCTCAATACAGCATCCCTACTTAAAGGCATCTCGGACTTAGTCGATTTTTCATAATTTCATAGAAATTCATATGTTAGGATGCTGCGAGATGAATGGGATGCTGCATGGAGATGAATCTTGATCTCCTACATCTCCCATCTCAATACAGCATCCCTACTTAAAGGCATCTCGGACTTAGTCGATTTTTCATAAATTCTAAGAAATTCATATGTTAGGATGCTGGGAGATGAATGGGATGCTGCATGGAGATGAATCTTGATCTTCTTCATCTCCCATCTTAATACAGCATCCCTACTTAAAGGCATCTCGGACTTAGTCGATTTTTCATAAATTCTAAGAAATTCATATGTTAGGATGCTGCGAGATGAATGGGATGCTGCATGGAATTGAATCTTGATCTTCTTCATCTCCCATCTTAATACAGCATCCCTACTTAAAGGCATCTCGGACTTAGTCGATTTTTCATAAATTCTAAGAAATTCATATGTTAGGATGCTGCGAGATGAATGGGATGCTGCATGGAGATGAATCTTGATCTTCTTCATCTCCCATCTTAATACAGCATCAATACTTAAAGGCATCTCGGACTTAGTCGATTTTTCATAAATTCTAAGAAAAACATATGTTAGGATGCTGCGAGATGAATGGGATGCTGCATGGAGATGAATCTTGATCTCCTACATCTCCCATCTTAATACAGCATCCTCACTTAAAGGCATCTCAGACTTAGTCGATTTTTCATAAATTCTAAGAAAATCATATGTTAGGATGCTGCGAGATGAATGGGATGCTGCATGGAGATGAATCTTGATCTCCTACATCTCCCATCTCAATACAGCATCCCTACTTAAAGGCATCTCGGACTTAGTCGATTTTTCATAAATTCTAAGAAAAACATATGTTTGGATGCTGCGAGATGGATGGGATGCTACATGGAGATGAATCTTGATCTTCTTCATCTCCCATCTTAATACAGCATCCCTACTTAAAGGCATCTCGGACCTAGTCGATTTTTCATAAATTCATAGAAAAACATATGTTAGGATGCTTGGAGATGAATGGGATGCTGCATGGAGATGAATCTTGATCTTCATCATCTCCCATCTTAATACAGCATCCCTACTTAAAGGCTTCTCGGACTTAGTCGATTTTTCATAAATTCTAAGAAAAACATATGTTAGGATGCTGCGAGATGAATGGGATGCTGCCTGAAGATGAATCTTGATCTTCATCATCTCCCATCTTAATACAGCATCCCTATTTAAAGGCATCTCGGACTAAGTCGATTTTTCATAAATTCTAAGAAAAACATATGTTAGGATGCTGCGAGATGAATGGGATGCTGCTTGGAGATGAATCTTGATCTTCTTCATCTCCCATCTTAATACAGCATCCCTACTTACAGGCATCTCGGACTTAGTCGATTTTTCATAAATTCTAAGAAAAACATATGTTAGGATGCTGCGAGATGAATGGGATGCTGCATGGAGATGAATCTTGATCTTTTTCATCTCCCATCTTAATACAGCATCCCTACGTAAAGGCATCTTGGACTTAGTCGATTTTTCATAAATTCTAAGAAAAACATATGTTAGGATGCTGGGAGATGAATTAGATGCTGCATGGAGATGAATCTTGATCTTCTTCATCTCCCATCTTAATACAGCATCCCTACTTAAAGGCATCTCGGACTTAGTCGATTTTTCATAAATTCTAAGAAATTCATATGTTAGGATGCTGCGAGATGAATGGGATGCTGCATGGAGATGAATCTTGATCTTCTTCATCTCCCATCTTAATACAGCATCAATACTTAAAGGCATCTCGGACTTAGTCGATTTTTCATAAATTCTAAGAAAAACATATGTTAGGATGCTGCGAGATGAATGGGATGCTGCATGGAGATGAATCTTGATCTCCTACATCTCCCATCTTAATACAGCATCCTCACTTAAAGGCATCTCAGACTTAGTCGATTTTTCATAAATTCTAAGAAAATCATATGTTAGGATGCTGCGAGATGAATGGGATGCTGCATGGAGATGAATCTTGATCTCCTACATCTCCCATCTCAATACAGCATCCCTACTTAAAGGCATCTCAGACTTAGTCGATTTTTCATACATTCTAAGAAAAACATATGTTAGGATGCTGCGAGATGAATGGGATGCTGCATGGAGATGAATCTTGATCTTCTCCATCTCCCATCTTAATACAGCATCCCTACTTAAAGGCATCTCGGACCTAGTCGATTTTTCATAAATTCATAGAAAAACATATGTTAGGATGCTTGGAGATGAATGGGATGCTGCATGGAGATGAATCTTGATCTTCATCATCTCCCATCTTAATACAGCATCCCTACTTAAAGGCTTCTCGGACTTAGTCGATTTTTCATAAATTCTAAGAAAAACATATGTTAGGATGCTGCGAGATGAATGGGATGCTGCCTGAAGATGAATCTTGATCTTCATCATCTCCCATCTTAATACAGCATCCCTATTTAAAGGCATCTCGGACTAAGTCGATTTTTCATAAATTCTAAGAAAAACATATGTTAGGATGCTGCGAGATGAATGGGATGCTGCTTGGAGATGAATCTTGATCTTCTTCATCTCCCATCTTAATACAGCATCCCTACTTACAGGCATCTCGGACTTAGTCGATTTTTCATAAATTCTAAGAAAAACATATGTTAGGATGCTGCGAGATGAATGGGATGCTGCATGGAGATGAATCTTGATCTTCTTCATCTCCCATCTTAATACAGCATCCCTACTTAAAGGCATCTCGGACTTAGTCGATTTTTCGCAAATTCTATGAAAAACATATGTTAGGATGCTGGGAGATGAATGGGATGCTGCATGGAGATGAATCTTGATCTTCTTCATCTCCCATCTTAATACAGCATCCCTACTTAGAGGCATCTCGGACTTAGTCGATTTTTCATAAATTCTAAGAAAAACATATGTTAGGATGCTGCGAGATAAATGGGATGCTGCATGGAGATGAATCTTGATCTTCATCATCTCCCATCTTAATACAGCATCCCTACTTAGAGGCATCTCGGACTTAGTCGATTTTTCATAAATTCTAAGAAAAACATATGTTAGGATGCTGCGAGATGAATGGGATGCTGCATGGAGATGAATCTTGATCTTCTTCATCTCCCATCTTAATACAGCATCCCTACTTACAGGCATCTCGGACTTAGTCGATTTTTCATAAATTCTAAGAAAAACATATGTTAGGATGCTGGGAGATGAATGGGATGCTGCATGGAGATGAATCTTGATCTTTTTCATCTCCCATCTTAATACAGCATCCCTACGTAAAGGCATCTTGGACTTAGTCGATTTTTCATAAATTCTAAGAAAAACATATGTTAGGATGCTGGGAGATGAATTAGATGCTGCATGGAGATGAATCTTGATCTTCTTCATCTCCCATCTTAATACAGCATCCCTACTTAAAGGCATCTTGGACTTAGTCGATTTTTCATTAATTCTAAGAAAAACATATGTTAGGATGCTGGGAGATGAATGGGATGCTGCATGGAGATGAATCTTGATCTTTTTCATCTCCCATCTTAATACAGCATCCCTACTTAAAGGCATCTTGGACTTAGTCGATTTTTCATAAATTCTAAGAAAAACATATGTTAGGATGCTGGGAGATGAATGGGATGCTGCATGGAGATAAATCTTGATCTTCTTCATCTCCAATCTTAATACAGCATCCCTACTTAAAGGCATCTCGGACTTAGTCGATTTTTCATAAATTCTAAGAAAAACATATGTTAGGATGATGCGAGATGAATGGGATGCTGCATGAAGATGAATCTAGATCTTCTACATCTCTCATCTCAATACAGCATCCTTACTTAAAGCCATCTCGGACTTAGTCGATTTTTCATAAATTCATAGAAATTCATATGTTAGGATGCTGCGAGATGAATGGGATGCTGCATGGAGATGAATCTTGATCTCCTACATCTCTCATCTCAATACAGCATCCCTACTTAAAGGCATCTCAGACTTAGTCGATTTTTCATAAATTCATAGAAATTCATATGTAAGGATGCTGGGAGATGAATGGGATCCTGCATGGAGATGAATCTTGATCTCCTACATCTCCCATCTTAATACAGCATCCCTACTTAAAGGCATCTCGGACTTAGTCGATTTTTCATAAATTCATAGAAATTCATATGTTAGGATGCTGGGAGATGAATGGGATGCTGCATGGAGATGAATCTGGATCTCCTACATCTCCCATCTCCCTTCTACGAGGATCAAGTGGAGGGCAAGTCTGGTGCCAGCAGCCGCGGTAATTCCAGCTCCACTAGCGTATATTAAAATTGTTGCGGTTAAAACGTTCGAAGTTGATACTTGTCCAACACAGTCCGGCTCCGCCGACCCGGTCAACCCGTGGTCGGTGGGCCAAGTCGGAATCTGGTTGCGACTCAATGGTGTGGTAGGGCACCAAGTCTGTGTCATGGTGTGCCCTTCAACGGGTGCAAGTGTAACATAGAGCTCGACCGCTCACGTTTACCTTGAACAAATTAGAGTGCTTAAAGCAGGGTGCCCAAACGCCCTAGAATAATCTTGCATGGAATAATGGAATACGACCTTGGTCTAATCTTTCATTGGTTTGTACTCAGACCGGAGGTAATGATTAACAGAAGTAGTTGGGGACACTAGTATTACGGCGCGAGAGGTGAAATTCGTAGACCGTCGTAAGACTAACTAAAGCGAAGGCATTTGTCAAGGATGCTTTCTTTAATCAAGAACGAAAGTTAGAGGATCGAAGGCGATTAGATACCGCCCTAGTTCTAACCGTAAACGATGCCAACTAGCAATTGGGAGACGCTACAACCAGGTGCTCTCAGTAGCTTCCGGGAAACCAAAGTCAGGTTCCGGGGGAAGTATGGTTGCAAAGTTGAAACTTAAAGGAATTGACGGAAGGGCACCACAATGAAATGGAGCTTGCGGTTCAATTTGACTCAACACGGGAAAACTTACCAGGTCCGAACTTATGGAGGTGAGACAGATTAATAGCTCTTTCTCAAATTTAAGGGTAGTGGTGCATGGCCGTTCTTAGTTCGTGGATTGATTTGTCTGGTTAATTCCGATAACGAACGTGACTCACATATGCTAACTAGAACGCAGTCAGCGTTAATGCGTCGATGCCGATTGGAACGGGTTAGGACCTTTCGGTGGAGTATGACCTGACACCTTCGCTGTTCGTGTGCGCAAGTGCACTTACGGTACGCTGCTTAGCAGGACAATTTGTGTTTAGCAAAATGAGATCGAGCGATAACAGGTCCGTGATGCCCTTAGATGTTCTGGGCTACACGCGTGCTACAATGTGGGTAGCAGCGTGTCTCCTATTCCGAGAGGAACGGGAAATCACTCAAATACTCACTTAGTAGGGATTATGGATTGCAATGGTCCATATGAACTCGGAACTTCTAGTAAGTGCTGGTCATCAGCCAGCGTTGAATACGTCCCTGCCCTTTGTACACACCGCCCGTCGCTACTACCGATGGATTATTTAGTGAGGTCTTTGGAGATGATCGTTCGCTGGATCCTCGTGAACCGCGTCTGCTTTATCGAAGTTGACCGAACTTGATGATTTAGAGGAAGTAAAAGTCGTAACAAGGTTTCCGTAGGTGAACCTGCGGAAGGATCATTAGTGGCCAAGTGATCCTTCCAGAAGTCCGAACCTGCGGGTTGAGACTTCGGCACAAGTTGCCATATGATAATTGACGAAACACTATAGAAGTCCGAACCTGCGGGTTGAGACTCAGGCACAAGTTGCCATATGAAAGTTGACGAAACACTAACAAGTCCGAACCTGCGGGTTGAGACTTAGGCACACGTTGCCTTATACATGACTTCGAACAAATACACAAGTCCGAACCTGCGGGTTGAGACTTAGGCACAAGTTGCCTTATACATGACTTCGAACAAATACACAAGTCCGAACCTGCGGGTTGAGACTTAGGCACAAGTTGCCATATGAAAGTTGACGAAACACTAACAAGTCCGAACCTGCGGGTTGAGACTTAGGCACACGTTGCCTTATACATGACTTCGAACAAATACACAAGTCCGAACCTGCGGGTTGAGACTTAGGCACAAGTTGCCTTATACATACATTGGCCAAATAAACAGAAGTCCGAACCTGCGGGTTGAGACTTAGGCACAAGTTGCCATATTATATTCGATCAAACACTAAGTAGTCCGAACCTGCGGGTTGAGACTCAAGACCGTAACAAGATGTCACTATACAAGTCCGAACCTAAGGGTTGAGACTTAATGCGATCTAGATACCAAGTTGACATCCAATACCTGTTGAGCAAAACCAAAGATTCCCTGTTCTCGAATGATTACACTATATAACAGGGAATCATGAAGAAATCAAGCAAGCGTGAAACAAAGTCATCACTTGGGCATGCTCGATAGCCAACCACATGACCTTAACCTAAGAGAGCATGCAAACCACATGATACCTATAAACGATTAACCCGCCCTAGTTCAATCGTTCACCAAGTGATGACTTCAGTATGGCTAAGAGAAAAACTTTTAAATGGGAAAAACTCTAAGTCCGAACCTCCGGGTTGAGACTTTCCGCGTCCGGAGGTACGCGTACCGCCTACCCGAAAGATGGTGAATCAGGGGTGTCCGATCAGCAATGGTCGGATGCCCCGTCGTAGTCCAACTATGACAATCAAAGTCAAGACCTCCGGGTTGAGACTTTCCGCGTCCGGAGGTACGCGTACCGCCTACCCGAAAGATGGTGTGCTTCTGGGGTATTCGATGAGTCGGATACCCCGTCGTAGTCCAACTATGACAATACAAAGTCAAGACCTCCGGGTTGAGACTTCCGCGTCGGAGGTGCGCGCACCGCCTACCCGAAAGATGATGAATCAGGGGTGTTCGATCAGCAATGGTCGGATGCCCCGTCGTAGTCCAACTATGACAATCAAAGTCAAGACCTCCGGGTTGAGACTTTCCGCGAGTACAAGCATAAAGGAACACGGACCAAGCCGTACCGAGAGAATCGGTACTAGAGCCCTTGTGGTTCTACATTGAGAGAGCCCTCGTGGTTCTCATTAGGGGCTTTATGCAAGTCGTACTCAATACTGTGGTGTGAAGTATAAAGTAGTCCTCGCCTGGTCCACGCTGCTTCGGCGGTCCTGGGTAAGATAGTTCATTCTAGCTTGCCCTATAGTGGAATGAGGACACTTAATGCTTCGTCTTTTAGCGGCGGCTAGACTCCTCCTCACGGGGAACGAGTTGACGCACACAGCGGCGGCTTACGCACTATGGCAATCATGGATGCCTGAAGATTCCGTGAAGTTCTCCCCTGGTCCACGCTGCCTCGGCAGTCCTGGGTAAAATGGAATATTTCCAGCTTGCCCTATAGTGGAAGAGGACTATCCAACAATACAAAGTCAAGACCTCCGGGTTGAGACTTTCCGCGTCGGTGGTGTCGCGCACCGCCTATCCGAAAGATGGTGTAACAGGGGTGTTCGATCAGCAATGGTCGGATGCCCCGTCATAGTCCAACTATGACAACCAAAGTCAAGACCTCCGGGTTGAGACTTTCCGCGTCCGGAGGTACGCGTACCGCCTACCCGAAAGATGGTGTGCTTCTGGGGTATTCGATGAGTCGGATACCCCGTCGTAGTCCAACTATGACAATACAAAGTCAAGACCTCCGGGTTGAGACTTCCGCGTCGGAGGTGCGCGCACCGCCTACCCGAAAGATGATGAATCAGGGGTGTTCGATCAGCAATGGTCGGATGCCCCGTCGTAGTCCAACTATGACAATCAAAGTCAAGACCTCCGGGTTGAGACTTCCGCGTCCGGAGGTACGCGTACCGCCTACCCGAAAGATGGTGAATCAGGGGTGTTCGATCAGCAATGGTCGGATGCCCCGTCGTAGTCCAACTATGACAATCAAAGTCAAGACCTCCGGGTTGAGACTTTCTAAGAGTACAAGCATAAAGGAACACGGACCAAGCCGTACCGAGAGAATCGGTACTAGAGCCCTCGTGGTTCTACATTGAGAGAGCCCTCGTGGTTCTCATTAGGGGCTTTATGCAAGTCGTACTCAATACTGTGGTGTGAAGTATAAAGTATAGAGTCCTCCACTGGTCCACGCTGCTCCGGCGGTCCTGGGTAAGATAGTTCATTCTAGCTTGCCCTATGTGGAAGAGGACTCAATACCCTACCTGTTGAGCTTGAAACAAAGTCATCACTTGGGCATGCTCATATTGCCATACACAATTACATTATATTCGAATGAGCATGCAAGCGACCCTATATAGACCGAACCAAAACGATAGATACCGCCGTAGTTCACCCCCACCAAGTGATGACTTCAGTATGGCTAGTGTGTGAAGTATAAAGTATAGTCCTCATCTGGTCCACGCTGCTTCGGCGGTCCTGGGTAAGATAGTTAGTTCTAGCTTGCCCTATGTGGAAGAGGACACAATACTTAATACTTAGAGTACAAGCATAAAGGAACACGGACCAAGCCGTACCGAGAGAATCGGTACTAGAGCCCTCGCGGTTCTACATTGTGAGCCCTCGTGGTTCAAACTAGATACTTTATGCAAGGCGTACTCAAAACTGTGGTGTGAAGTATAAAGTATAGTCCTCATCTGGTCCACGCTGCTTCGGCGGTCCTGGGTAAGATAGTTAATTCTAGCTTGCCCTATGTGGAAGAGGACACAATACTTAATACTGTGGTGTAATGGACAAGGTATAGTCCTCCACTGGTCCACGCTGCTCCGGCGGTCCTGGGTAAGATAGTTCATTCTAGCTTGCCCTATGTGGAAGAGGACTCAATACCCTACCTGTTGAGCTTGAAACAAAGTCATCACTTGGGCATGCTCATATTGCCATACAATATTCCATTATCTACTAATGAGCATGCAGCTATATGATTATAACCTGTAAACGATTACCCCGCCGTAGTTCAGCGCTTCAACCAAGTGAAGACTTCAGTATGGCTAGTGTGTGAAGTATAAAGTATAGTCCTCCCCTGGTCCACACTGCTTCGGCGGTCCTGGGTAAGATAGTTAGTTCTAGCTTGCCCTATGGTGGAAGAGGACACCATACTTAATACTGTGGTGTAATGAACAAAGTATAGTCCTCCACTGGTCCACGCTGCTTTGCAGTCCTGGGTAAGATAGTTAATTCTAGCTTGCCCTATGTGGAAGAGGGCATACAAGACAAAGTATAGTTCTCCCCTGGTCCACGCTGCTTCGGCGGTCCTGGGTAAGATAGTTAATTCTAGCTTGCCCTATGTGGAAGAGAGCATACATGAACCAAGAACGAAGGTTATGATCGAGGAATGATTCGACAACTAACCGATGGTATGAAATGTGAAGAATTCAAGCAAGCACACAATCAAGTCATCACTTGGGCATGCTCGATAGCCAACCCTATGACATTAACCTAGTAGAGCATGCGAAAACCAATATATATGTAAACGATGCCCCTCCCTAGTTCAGCGCTTCAACCAAGTGATGACTTCAGAATGGCTAAATCAAATCGGTTCAAAACATACCATCGGTACCCTATTGAAACACACAAGTCGATATCAAACCTCATGATTGTGTAGTCCTCCACTGGTCCACGCCGCTTCGGCGGTCCTGGGTAAGATAGTTCATTCTAGCTTGCCCTATGTGGAAGAGGGCACATTACTCAATACTGTGGTGTTATGAACAAAGTATAGTCCTCCACTGGTCCACGCTGCTCCGGCGGTCCTGGGTAAGATAGTTCATTCTAGCTTGCCCTATGTGGAAGAGGGCATACAAGACAAAGTATAGTTCTCCCCTGGTCCACGCTGCTTCGGCGGTCCTGGGTAAGATAGTTAATTCTAGCTTGCCCTATGTGGAAGAGAGCATACATGAACCAAGAACGAAGGTTATGATCGAGGAATGATTCGACAACTAACCGATGGTATGAAATGTGAAGAATTCAAGCAAGCACACAATCAAGTCATCACTTGGGCATGCTCGATAGCCAACCCTATGACATTAACCTAGTAGAGCATGCGAAAACCAATATATATGTAAACGATGCCCCTCCCTAGTTCAGCGCTTCAACCAAGTGATGACTTCAGAATGGCTAAATCAAATCGGTTCAAAACATACCATCGGTACCCTATTGAAACACACAAGTCGATATCAAACCTCATGATTGTGTAGTCCTCCACTGGTCCACGCCGCTTCGGCCGTCCTGGGTAAAATGGAACATTCCAGCTTGCCCTATGTGGAAGAGGGCACATTACTCAATACTGTGGTGTGAAGTATAAAGTTCAGTTCTCCCCTGGTCCACGCTGCTTCGGCGGTCCTGGGTAAGATAGTTCATTCTAGCTTGCCCTATGTGGAAGAGGACACTTCATACTTCGTCTCTAAGCGGCGGCTTGACTCCTCCCTACGGGGAACGGGTTTACGCGCACAGCGGCGGCTTACGCACTATGGCAGTCATGGATGCCTTACGTTTCTATGAAAAGTGTGTTCCTCCCCTGGTCCACGCTGCTTCGGCAGTCCTGGGTAAGATAGTTAGTTCTAGCTTGCCCTATGTGGAAGAGGACACGTAGACTTACTGTGGTGTGAAGTATAAAGTTCAGTTCTCCCCTGGTCCACGCCGCTTCGGCCGTCCTGGGTAAAATGGATTCATCCAGCTTG
Source organism: Anopheles ziemanni (assembly GCF_943734765.1). NCBI lineage: Eukaryota > Metazoa > Arthropoda > Insecta > Diptera > Culicidae > Anopheles > Anopheles ziemanni. The sequence goes on along the minus strand of NW_026689787.1, from coordinate 52,944 downwards.
CCCTATGTGGAATGAGGACACTTTATGCTTCGTCTCTAAGCGGCGGCTTGCTCCTCCCTACGGGGAACGGGTATACGCGCACAGCGGCGGCTTACGTTATGGCAGTCATGGATGCCTTACGTTTCCATGAAAAGTGTGTTCCTCCCCTGGTCCACGCTGCTTCGGCAGTCCTGGGTAAGATAGTTAGTTCTAGCTTGCCCTATGTGGAAGAGGACACGTAGACTTACTGTGGTGTGAAGTATAAGGTTCAGTTCTCCCCTGGTCCACGCCGCTTCGGCCGTCCTGGGTAAAATGGATTCATCCAGCTTGCCCTATGTGGAATGAGGACACTTTATGCTTCGTCTCTAAGCGGCGGCTTGCTCCTCCCTACGGGGAACGGGTATACGCGCACAGCGGCGGCTTACGCAAGTTAGTCACCCTCGGCAGTGGATCACTCGGCTCATG
>NW_026689787.1:22500-47500 GCF_943734765.1 Anopheles ziemanni | reverse complement strand
AGCTCGCCGTGGGGTAGCAAGCGTTGTGATCTAATGGCCTTACCGGGCAAACACTTTCGGTTCGTCAAGGACTTGGAGTGCCGGGACGGGTTGGCGGATCCATCACTCTGAGTATGCCGGGTTGATACTTGGGGTTGGTTTGGTTTTGGTGACCCAATACTAGATGTACCATCTCGGTGGTATGTCAGTATCACCTATACTCCAGACCACTTGCATGGTTAGCAAGCGTTGTGATCTAATGGCCCAACCGGGCAAACACTTTGGGTTCGCAAGGACTTAGAGTGCCGGGACGGGTTGGCGGATCCAACACTCTGGGTACCTCCGGGTACTTGGGGTTGGTTGAGGACTTGGTGAACACACACTTGATATACACTCTTCGGATGTACTTCGGGTGTCACCTGTTGTCCGAGGCCACTTGCATGGTCGCAAGCGTTGTGATTCAATGGCCCTACCGGGCAAACACTTTGGGTTCGCAAGGACTTGGAGTGCCGGGACGGGTTGGCGGATCCAACACTCTGGGTACCTCCGGGTACTTGGGGTTGGTTGAGGACTTGGTGAACAAACACTTGTTGTACACTCTCCGGATGTACTTCGGGTGTCACCTGTTGTCCGAGGCCACTTGCATGGTAGCAAGCGTTGTGATACAATGGCCCTACCGGGCAAACACTTTGGGTTCGCAAGGACTTGGAGTGCCGGGACGGGTTTGCGGATCCAACACTCTGGGTACCTCCGGGTACTTGGGGTTGGTTGAGGACTTGGTGAACAAACACTTGATATACACTCTTCGGATGTACTTCGGGTATCGCCTGTTGTCCGAGACCACTTGCATGGTTAGCAAGCGTTGTGGTCTAATGGCCCTACCGGGCAAACACTTTGGGTTCGCGAGGACTTAGAGTGCTGGTAGTGGTTGGCGGACCCAACACTCTGGGTACCTCCGGGTACTTGGGGTTGGTTGAGGACTTGGTGAACAAACACTTGTTGTACACTCTCCGGATGTACTTCGGGTGTCACCTGTTGTCCGAGACCACTTGCATGGTTAGCAAGCGTTGTGGTCTAATGGCCCTACCGGGCAAACACTTTATGTTCGCGAGGACTTGGAGTGCTGGTAGTGGTTGGCGGACCCAACACTCTGGGTACCTCCGGGTACTTGGGGTTGGTTGAGAACTTGGTGAAGATACCCCTGTCACCTTGTTCGAGGCCACTTGCATGGTCGCAAGCGTTGTGATACAATGGCCCTACCGGGCAAACACTTTGGGTTCGCAAGGACTTGGAGTGCCGGGACGGGTTGGCGGATCCAACACTCTGGGTACCTCCGGGTACTTGGGGTTGGTTGAGGACTTGGTGAGCAAACACTTGATATACGTTCTTCGGATGTACTTCGGGTGTCACCTGTTGTCCGAGGCCACTTGCATGGTCAACGGTTGAGGTGGTGATGGCGGGTCGGTGCTGTAGGGTGCCGGCCTGTTGGCTGCCTTGGCCGGGTTGGTTGGTTAACACTTGATTGGGCTTGCACCCGAGGGTAATGGCACTTGAAGGTGGGTACTGGCCGGCTGACCTGGTGTGATGGTTGGTTGGTGAACACTTGGCGGTACTTGCACTTGGCTGTGCTTGGACTTGAAGGTGGGATCCGGCTGGCCTAGGCCATTGGTGGTTGGTTGGTGGGTTAGCCCTTAGCTGGGCTGGCTGGCTGGCTGGCCATCGGTGGTGTGGTGTGGTGAGGTGTGTGGAGTCGAGCATCGCGCGCCGTTGCCTTCTTCGGAGTGTTGTAGGTACGCAAGTGCTTGCAATGCAAAGAGGTTGGTGATGGAGTGACATTGCCTTCACCATGGAGTTGCGGGTACTTAGGTACTTGCAAGGAGATGGTGGTATGGTGGTGTTGCGTGTGTGGTGTTCGATTAGAAAGATATAATTTCTAAGTCCGGATTAGTGCTGTCAGTGGGGCCGCCGCTAACAGGTCCTGCACGGCCACCGTGGGGCTTGACTTGGCGCTATTCCGGACTTGGGGCGATCACGATGTCCCCGTGCGGGACTTAGAAGATGGAAGAACACAAGTACCCTTATCCCATGACTTGTGAGCGATTGGCATACGTTACCACATGAAGAGAATATGAAGAGAAAAATCGGCTAAGTCCCGGATCCATATTATATGAAGAGAAAAATTGGCTAAGTCCCGGATCCATATTATATGAAGAGAAATATCGGCTAAGTCCAGGATCCATATATAATAACCTAATAATCGGCTAAGTCCCGGATCCATATTATATGAAGAGAAAAATCGGCTAAGTCCAGGATCCATATATAATAACCTAATAATCGGCTAAGTCCAGGATCCATATATAATAACCTAATAACAGGCTAAGTCCAGGATCCATATTATATGAAGAGAAAAATCGGCTAAGTCCGAGATTGGGTCTGTCAGACATACACTTTCAAGATACCACACAAGCAAGCAAGATGGCCTAGTGATGGAACCATATAATATGAAGAGAAAAATCGGCTAAGTCCGAGATTGGGTCTGTCGGAAATACACTATCAAGTTACCACACAAGCAAGCAAGATGGCCTAATGATGGATCCATATGATATGAAGAGAAAAATCGGCTAAGTCCAGGATCCATATAATATGAAGAGAAAAATCGGCTAAGTCCCAGATTGGGTCTGTCAGAAATACACTTCCAAGTTACCACACAAGCAAGCAAGATGGCCTAGTGATGGATCCATATGATATGAAGAGAAAAATCGGCTAAGTCCAGGATCCATATAATATGAAGAGAAAAATCGGCTAAGTCCCAGATTGGGTCTGTCAGAAATACACTTCCAAGTTACCACACAAGCAAGCAAGATGGCCTAGTGATGGATCCATATGATATGAAGAGAAAAATCGGCTAAGTCCCAGATTGGGTCTGTCAGAAATACACTTCCAAGTTACCACACAAGCAAGCAAGATGGCCTAGTGATGGATCCATATGATATGAAGAGAAAAATCGGCTAAGTCCAGGATCCATATAATATGAAGAGAAAAATCGGCTAAGTCCCAGATTGGGTCTGTCAGAAATACACTTCCAAGTTACCACACAAGCAAGCAAGATGGCCTAGTGATGGATCCATATGATATGAAGAGAAAAATCGGCTAAGTCCCAGATTGGGTCTGTCAGACATACACTATCAAGTTACCACACAAGCAAGCAAGATGGCCTAGTGATGGATCCATATGATATGAAGAGAAAAATCGGCTAAGTCCCAGATTGGGTCTGTCAGAAATACACTTCCAAGTTACCACATGAGCAAGCAAGTTACCACATGAAGAGAAAGCCGGCAAAGTCTGGGAATGTTACCACATGAACTGGAAAATGGGCAAAAACCTACCTTCACAGGGAACGTGAATAAGTAAGGCTGTAGACATCGGATCGACAAGCCAAAGACTGATATGGAAAGGAAATGAGTAGTACTAGCTTTCCTGAGAGTTGCAGAGCTTAGACTGCATATGAACGAAAGTTATTAAGCGTCAAAGTCAGAGAAGTTACCCAAAGGAACACAAGTTCCAACTTAGAGCATGTATACCGCCTAGACGGTAAGAGGTACGGCCAGGCTGAGGAATAAGGAAATGTTGGCCAACATGTTCCCTAACTATCCCCCGAAGACCGCAAAGCAATCCAACATCAACCAAGAAAGTTATAGCCCGATCAAGGAAACACCTACTTTGCACCGATATTGCACCAAATATATGTACCAAGCACCTTCGGTTGCATACCTGCAGGGGCTTACCATAGTAGGCCATGGAAGACCGATGTACCGAACATAATCACTTTCTATCTCCTCGGGTGTTGGAGATAGCGCTTTGCGGTAAAAGAACGAAAGTTAGACCATATCTTGGTGCATCTTTTTGCCCGAGAACACAAGACCCTATCTACCAAGGCAAGAAAGTTGTGTGGGGACAAAATGTCCATAAGTGCCCAAAGTGGCACACTTGAACCATATATTCGAGAAAAACACAAGTGTGGGCCCGAGCTAGCGAGTTGAAATGTTCTGACCGTCAGTAGCCCTAGTTGAGGTGCACTTATCATTATATGAGGCCAACGTGCCAGCTAGTCTCTAAAGGGGCGATATGGGTGTTCCAAGGTTTGTACCCAATTGAGGAAAAAACAGGGTAAGGTACGGTGTACCGCGAATAACTCGGGCTATAGATGTCCGATCGATGAGTTTGGCATATGTATGGAAAGGTCTCGACGAGACCTAACTACCCTGAAAGTATGAAGGCAAAGACTTGAATGACCGGGAAGTTATTAAGTGCACAAGTGGTAAAGTTGCACCAAAGTCCATGTTACCCGAAGTGGTACATGAACACCCAATATTCGACCAAAACACAAGTTTAGAGACGAGCTAGCGAGCTACATTGTTCAGACCGTCAGTAGCCCGCATCAAGACACGCATTTCATTATATTGAGCCTAGCCGCTAGCTCGACTCGAAGTCGGTCATATGGTTGGTTGATGGTTTGGACCGACCACGTGGTGTACCAAGGTGATGTACCTTTCATGAATTAAAACTCTGGCTGTATGGCACTGAGCGACAAGCTAAGGTGTGATTTGGAATAGTCTTGAGTGGGACTATTTAGGAAAAATGCGAACAAAAAATCACAAAGTCCTTGGGCGAAGCTATTAGCGAAACATAGAGCAAATTGGTACCAAAAACTATGGAAATGGGACTTGAGTCAAAAATAACCGCAAGTTGGAGAAGAGATAGCAAGCTTGCGTAGAACAATTATATTTGGTGCATGGTATCACCAACAAAAAAGTATATGGGGCCAAGGTGCTGGCTGGCCTCCAAAGTGGAGATATGGGCGATCCAAAGTTTGTACCCAAGTACGAACAAGTATGGAAAAAACAGGGTAAGGTACCAAGTACCATTAATAACTTCGGCTGTAGATGGCCGAGCGAGGCAAACGGCTCACCGTTGGAAAGGTCTTGGGGAGACCTATCTACCCTGAAAGTTTCATGAGGCTGAGTTGAAAGACCACGGAGATATTAGGTGATGATGGTCCAATTCGGGGACCAAGTCGCAGGAAATGGCGCTTGACCAAAATCACCCTTGGAAGGTGAATACCGGCTTACCGGTAAGAGATAGCGACTTGGCGTAGAATATTCATAAGTTGGGCGTGTAGAGACGCAACTTTTATTATATGGGGCCAACCCGGTCAGGGTGCTCCAAGTCGGTCGTTTGGTTGGTTTATGGTTTGGGCCGACCACGTGGTGTGCCAAGTTGAGGTACCTTTCATGAATTATAACTTGGTCAGTTTGCCACCGAGCGACAAGCTGCGGTGTGTTTTGGAATGGTCTTGAGTGGGACTATCAAGGAAAAATACCAATCGAAAATCAGCTTGTCCATGGCCGAAGCTATTAGTGAAACATATAGCAAAATGGGTCCAAAAACGAATGAAATGGGAATTGGACCAAGAATAACGGCAAGTTGGAGAAGAGATAGCAAGTTGGCGTAGAACAATTATATTTGGTGCATGGCATGACCAACAAAAAAGTATATGGGGCCAAGGTGCTAGCTGGCCTCCAAAGTGGAGATATGGGCGATCCAAAGTTTGTACCCAAGTACGAACAAGTATGGAAAAAACAGGGTAAGGTACCAAGTACCATTAATAACTTCGGCTGTAGATGGCCGAGCGAGGCAAACGGCTCACCGTTGGAAAGGTCTTGGGGAGACCTATCTACCCTGAAAGTTTTATGAGGCTGAGTTGAAAGACCACGGAGATATTAGGTGATGATGGTCCAATTCGGGGACCAAGTCGCAGGAAATGGCACTTGACCAAAATCACCCTTGGAAGGTGAATACCGGCTTACCGGTAAGAGATAGCGACTTGGCGTAGAATATTCATAAGTTGGGCGTGTAGAGACGCAACTTTCATTATATGGGGGCAACCCGGTCAGGGTGCTCCAAGTCGGTCGTTTGGTCGGTATATGGTTTGGGCCGACCACATGGTGTACCAAGTTGAGGTATCTTTCATGAATTATAACTCGGTCAGTTTGCCACCGAGCGACAAGTTGCGGTGTGTTTTGGAATGGTCTTGAGTGGGACTATCAAGCAAAAATACAAACAGAATATCAGCTTGTCCATGGCCGAAGCTATTAGTGAAACATATAGCAAAATGGGTCCGAAAACGAATGAAATGGGACTTGGACCAAGAATAACGGCAAGTTAGAGAAGAGATAGCAAGTTGGCGTAGAACAATTATATTTAGTGCATGGTATGACCAAGAAAAAAGTATATGGGGCAAAGGTGCTGGCTGGCCTCCAAAGTGGAGATATGGGCGATACAAAGTTTGTACCCAAGTATGGCAAAAACTGGTAGAGGTACCTTTCATGAATTACTGCTCAGGCTGTATGGCACTTAGCGGGACGTTTGGCTCTGGTATGGAATAGTCTTGAGTGGGACTATCAAGGAAAAATACGAACAAAAAATCACCATGTCCACGGACGAAGGTATTAGCGAAACTTAGAGCGAAATTGCGACCAAGTCGCTGGAAATGGCCCTTGGACCAAGTATACCGTCAAGGCGGTACGAGATAGCGAGTTGACGTAGAACATTTATAAGTTTGCCTACAAGAGACAAAAGTTTAGTTATATGGGGCCAACCCGCTCAGGGTTGTCCAAGTCGGTCATATGGCTGATCGAAATTTTCGACCAAGTACTGAGAAAACAGGGTAAGGTACCGTGTACCTCGAATAACTTCGGCTGTAGATGTCCGAGCGAGGCGAACGGCATAGCGTTGGAAAGGTCTTGAGGTGCTCTAGGCACCCTGAAAGTATGAGAAAGCTATCTGGAAAACTTGTGGAGATATTAGAGAAACATAGGGCCCAAAAGATACCAAGTCGCAGGAAATGGGCCCTCCATGAACACCCTAAAATCCCAATTACGGCTAAGTTGCAGGCCAGCTAGCGAAGTGAAATGTTCTAGGCATAACTAGAACACGTTAAGGCGCAACTTTTTGAATAAGAACTTTTTTCGATATCTGGTCCCCAAAGGGGGGATATGGGCGATCCAAGGACTTTTCCAAGTTTCGGTACTTTTTACGGTATCGCTCATAGCTCCGGCTGTAAGCAAGCAAATGACAATCTAAGACATGATTTGGAAAGGTATTGAGTAGTACTAACTTACGTTAGAACACAGCGAAGCGCTATCGGTTCATGGCAAGGCCGATATAAGCAGTCAAAGATGAAAAATGTTGACAAAATGAACAAAAATTACCTTGGTACGCGAATAGCGGCCAGGGATGAAGAGGTACGAAGGTGGTGTAGAACAATTATAATTAGGACTTGGTACGCTCTAAAAGTTTGCCGAAGACCGCAAAGCGCTCAGACCCATAGAAAGTGGCCATTTGGGCCGAACAGTGCGTGCAAACAGGTGAAAATGCAAAAATTGCACTTTGGGGGGCAATTTGCGGGGGGAAGGAGGGGTCGGAGGGCAAAATGTCCCTTGACCAAAAAGTTTTATCTCGTCGAGATCTACAACATTGCCGAAGACCGCAAAGCGCTAGCTCGCAATCGAAAAATCGAGAATTTGAAAATTTTCTAAGTCTTGGGCTCCCTAAGGAAAAGTTTCAAAAATCACGTTTGTCCCCTATTTTGAAGGGGAAGGAGTCGGTTCCGGGGCATGGTGTCTTCGGCAAAAAGTCTTATCTTTTTGCGTACTTTCGACTAGTTCAATAAAAATTTTTGACCCAAAATTTGTTCGGCGGACCCCTAGGTCGAAAAACCCGAAAAAAGTCGAAAAAAGTCGAAAATGTCGAAAAATGAGAAAACCTCATATTCGGACTCTACACGAGCCCCAGATATTGAAAAGTGAAATCCGCGGTCGATTTGGAACAAAAAATTTACCTAGGCAAAGTTGTATGGAGGTAGGGACCCCTGAGAAAAAAGTTTGGTCCCGAGGCTCCTTGGACCACCAAGTCCCTAGGTCGGACCAAAATCGGAAAAAATCCGACCAAAGTCGAAAGTGTCGAAAATTTTAAAAAACCCCTTTTGGGGCCCTATGGCCTCCCTAGATAATGAAAAGTGAGGTCCGCGGCCGATCCGGAAGAAAAACTTGACCTAGGGAAACTTGTATGACGGTGGGGACCCAAAAAAATTTCGATGAGTGTAGTTTAGACAGGCCGGAAAATGTATCGGTGGTCCGTATCAAGGGACGTCTTTTAGTTCCATGGGGTGGTGGTCGTCGAACAAAGTCGCCTAGGTCGACCACCAGAAAGACCAGTCGTGTTGTAATGGATGTTTTGACCACTTTACTAGGGAAACCTAGTAGGTCGAAGCAAATTTGGGGTTCGAGATGAGTTGGTGAAAGTTGGTCCAACCTAGGTGTGCTTGGTGGAGGTTGACCATGAAAGTAGAGCATGATGGGAATGACCATAACTTTGGTTCTAGATGTCGGATCGGTACACTTTCGGCAGTTTTGGAAAGGTGAAGGCCTGCTCTAGCTATGTTTCCTACCAAGCTGAGCGCCTACTAGTGACCCGGAGGAGGTATTAAGGGTCAAAGGCAAAAAGGGGTACCCTAAAGTGCGTGTGACCAAGAAAATGGGAAAAACGGTATCGCCTATAGCTCAGGCTGTATGGCTCGGATCGGAAAGCTTGGATATGCGTTGGAAAGGTCTTGACGAGCGCTAGCTATGTGTCCTACCAAGCGAAGCGCTAGGTGTTGAGCAAGTCGGTCATATTAGAGGGCAAAGGTGAAAAATGGTGGTTTAGAGGCGAAAATTCACCTTATGATCGAAAATAGCGGGCGAACGATAAGAGCTACGAACACGGCGTAGAACAATCATAAGTACGTTACCACAACACCTAACTTTGGCCAATATAAAGCGAGAAGATCGGAGGTACCCATCAGGGTGATATGGCTGGTTCAAAGTTGGACCAAAACGAGACTTGAGAAATGGATTGAAACACGGTATCGCGAATAACTCAGGCTGTATGGAACGGATCGACAAGCTTAGATCAGTGTTGGAAAGGTCGAACCGAGCGCTAACTATAATCCCAAACAACCGAAGCGCTAAGTGTTGAGCAAAACTGAGTTATTAAGCGACAAAGTGGAAAAATAATACCAAAATGGCCAAAAATCACACAAGACCAAGAATACCGAGCAAGCGGTAAGAGATAGCGGGTTGACGTAGAATACTTATAAGTTTGCCTCTACGAGACCTAAAAGTCGTCCATAGAAAGCGAGAAGATCGGACCACTCTGGAAGGGTGATACGAGTGGTCAAAAATTAGCAAAAATGAAACATGGCTAAAATGGATTTGACTTGTGCACCATGTAGCTCCGGCTGTATGGCATGGATTGTAGAGCTAGGATATGTTTTGGAAAGGTAACACCCAGCGCTAGATACGACTAGAAGAAAGCAAAGCGCTAACTAGCATGATTTGGAAGTTATTAAGCGTCAAAGTCGAAAAATGTTACCAAAATTGAAACTCGAGTACATTGGGCCAAAAAGTACAAGTTGTGAAATTTGGACTTACGAGTAAAATACCGAGCAGGCGGTAAGAGATAGAGACTTGGTGTAGAACAATTATATGTTGGGCATGTTATAACCTATATTTGGCCCGAACATAGTGACGAGATCGGTGGTACCCAAAAGGGTGGTACAGGTGTTAGATGGTTTTCCCAGAGCATAAGCTCCACATGATATGGAAAACGGGAAACATCATAACTTCGGCTGTATGGCATGGAATGGAACGAACAAGGTATCGATGGAAAGAGAAAAGGTAGCGCTAACTATAATTCCTACCAAGCAAAGCGCTAGCATGTGACCGTTCGGGTGTTATTGTGAGTCAAAGTCAGAAATTGTTACCACGAGAGGCGAAAATCCGACTAAGTCCATGAATACCGGGCTGGCGGTAAGAGATACGGCTTGGCCGTAGAACATTTATAAGTTGGCCAATACAAGACCTAAGTTTCGTCCATAGACGACAAGAAGATCGAAGATACGTGAAGGTGAGATATGGGCGTCCCAAAGTGGGCCTTTGAAAAAGTGACAAACTTCCCTTATAACAGCATACACCAAATATCTCTGGCTCTATGGCACCGAATAAGAAGTTGAGGTCAGCGATAGAAAGGTGATAGTCAGCGCTAAATATCATACGAACAGAGTGAAGCGCTAAAGGGAAAGGATCTTGGTGATATAAGGTGACAAAGTCGAGAAAAGTTGCCTCAAAATCATGAAAAATGTGAAAAAATGGCTAAGTCCCGGGTGCCTTAAGGGCAGGTTGATCGAATGTACCGAGCTGGCGGTACGAGATAGAGACTTGGTGTAGAACAATTATATGTTTGGCATGGCAAGACCTACATTTGGTCAATACAAAGTGAGAAGATCAAAGAAACCCGTAAGGGTGATATTGGTGTCCAAAGGTAAAAAGCACTAAGTCTTGGGAAACTTATATGAAGAAAAAGGACCCTGATGGGTCATATGGGATGGATCGAAAAATCGGCTAAGTCCCAAAATGGGGATGTCAGAACTACACTCATGTGTTACCACATCAAGCAAGGCAAACTTATATGAAGGAAAGGACCCTGATGGGTCATATGGTATTGATCGAAAAATCGGCTAAGTCCCAAAATGGGGATGTCAGAACTACACTCAAATGTTACCACACCAAGCAAGGCAAACTTATATGAAGCAAAGGACCCTGATGGGTCATATGGTATTGATCGAAAAATCGGCTAAGTCCCAAAATGGGGATGTCAGAACTACACTCAAATGTTACCACACCAAGCAAGGCAAACTTATATGAAGCAAAGGACCCTGATGGGTCATATGGTATTGATCGAAAAATCGGCTAAGTCCCAAAATGGGGATGTCAGAACTACACTCAAATGTTACCACACCAAGCAAGGCAAACTTATATGAAGGCAAGGACCCTGATGGGTCATATGGTATTTTACGAAAAATCGGCTAAGTCCCAAAATGGGGATGTCAGAACTACACTCAAATGTTACCACACCAAGCAAGGCAAACTTATATGAAGCAAAGGACCCTGATGGGTCATATGGTATTTTACGAAAAATCGGCTAAGTCCCAAAATGGGGATGTCAGAACTACACTCAAATGTTACCACACCAAGCAAGGCAAACTTATATGAAGCAAAGGACCCTGATGGGTCATATGGTATTTTACGAAAAATCGGCTAAGTCCCAAAATGGTGATGTCAGAACTACACTCAAATGTTACCACACCAAGCAAGGCAAACTTATATGAAGCAAAGGACCCTGATGGGTCATATGGTATTTTACGAAAAATCGGCTAAGTCCCAAAATGATGATGTCAGAACTACACTCAAATGTTACCACACCAAGCAAGGCAAACTTATATGAAGCAAAGGACCCTGATGGGTCATATGGTATTGATCGAAAAATCGGCTAAGTCCCAAAATGGGGATGTCAGAACTACACTCAAATGTTACCACACCAAGCAAGGCAAACTTATATGAAGCAAAGGACCCTGATGGGTCATATGGTATTTTACGAAAAATCGGCTAAGTCCCAAAATGGGGATGTCAGAACTACACTCAAATGTTACCACACCAAGCAAGGCAAACTTATATGAAGCAAAGGACCCTGATGGGTCATATGGTATTTTACGAAAAATCGGCTAAGTCCCAAAATGGGGATGTCAGAACTACACTCAAATGTTACCACACCAAGCAAGGCAAACTTATATGAAGCAAAGGACCCTGATGGGTCATATGGTATTTTACGAAAAATCGGCTAAGTCCCAAAATGGGGATGTCAGAACTACACTCAAATGTTACCACACCAAGCAAGGCAAACTTATATGAAGCAAAGGACCCATATGGGTCATATGGTATTTTACGAAAAATCGGCTAAGTCCCAAAATGGGGATGTCAGAACTACACTAAAAAGTTACCACACCAAGCAAGGCAAACTTATATGAAGCAAAGGACCCATATGGGTCATATGGTATTTTACGAAAAATCGGCTAAGTCCCAAAATGGGGATGTCAGAACTACACTCATATGTTACCACACCAAGCAAGGCAAACTTATATGAAGCAAAGGACCCTGATGGGTCATATGGTATTTTACGAAAAATCGGCTAAGTCCCAAAATGGGGATGTCAGAACTACACTCATATGTTACCACACCAAGCTAGGCAAACTTATATGAAGCAAAGGACCCTGATGGGTCATATGGTATTTTACGAAAAATCGGCTAAGTCCCAAAATGAGGATGTCAGAACTACACTCAAATGTTACCACACCAAGCAAGGCAAACTTATATGAAGCAAAGGACCCTGATGGGTCATATGGTATTTTACGAAAAATCGGCTAAGTCCCAAAATGGGGATGTCAGAACTACACTCAAATGTTACCACACCAAGCAAGGCAAACTTATATGAAGCAAAGGACCCTGATGGGTCATATGGTATTTTACGAAAAATCGGCTAAGTCCCAAAATGGGGATGTCAGAACTACACTCAAATGTTACCACACCAAGCAAGGCAAACTTATATGAAGGAAAGGACCCATATGGGTCATATGGTATTTTACGAAAAATCGGCTAAGTCCGAAAATGATGATGTCAGAACTACACTCAAATGTTACCACACCAAGCAAGGCAAACTTATATGAAGGAAAGGACCCATATGGGTCATATGGCATTTTACGAAAAATCGGCTAAGTCCCAAAATGAGGATGTCAGAACTACACTAAAAAGTTACCACACCAAGCAAGGCAAAGTACCTAGGTGAACCCTAGGAAGAAACACGGACCAAGTCAGATGGCCTAAGTCAAGAGAACAAGTGACCTAGGCAAAGTTGTATGGCGCTGAGGACCCTGAAAAATCTGGTTAGTGTAGTTTAGACAGGGTAGGTTTTTAGGTCGGCCGAACCCCCTTATTTTGGGTTTTGGCCTCATCAAGAAGCTACACCTAGGCAAACTGCCTAGGGTGAAAGTGCGAAGACCAATCGAATAGTAAGACAAGTTTTGACCGATCGCCCTAGGCAAGCTTGTATGAAGAAAGGGACCCTAAGGGTCATATGGAAATACATGAAAAATCGGCTAAGTCCCAAAATTGGGATGTCTGAACTACACTAAAAAGTTACCACATCAAGCAAGGCAAAGTACCTAGGTGAACCCTAGGAAGAAACACGGACCAAGTCAGATGGCCTAAGTCAAGAGTGCAAGTGACCTAGGCAAAGTTGTATGACGGTGAGGACCCTGAAAAATCTGGTTAGTGTAGTTTAGACAGGGGAGGTTTTTGGGTCGGCTGAACCTCCTTATTTTGGGTTTTGACCTCCTCAAGAAGCTACACCTAGGCAAACTGCCTAGGGTGAAAGTGCGAAGACCAATCGAATAGTAAGACAAGTTTTGACCGATCGCCCTAGGCAAGCTTGTATGAAGAAAGGGACCCTTAGGGTCATATGGAAATTCATGAAAAATCGGCTAAGTCCCAAAATTGGGATGTCAGAACTACACTATAAAGTTACCACATCAAGCAAGGCAAAGTACCTAGGTGAACCCTAGGAAGAAACACGGACCAAGTCAGATGGCCTAAGTCAAGAGTATAAGTGACCTAGGCAAAGTTGTATGGCGCTGAGGACCCTGAAAAATCGGGTTAGTGTAGTTAAGACAGGGGAGGTTTCAGGGTCGGCCAGACCTCCTTATTTCGGGTTTTGGCCTCCTCAAGAAGACAGACCTAGGCGAATTGCCTAGGGTGAAACTGCGAAGACCAATCGAATAGTAAGACAAGTTTTGACCGATCGCCCTAGGCAAGCTTGTATGAAGAAAGGGACCCTTAGGGTCATATGGAAATTCATGAAAAATCGGCTAAGTCCCAAAATTGGGATGTCAGAACTACACTAAAAAGTTACCACATCAAGCAAGGCAAAGTACCTAGGTGAACCCTAAGAAGAAACACGGACCAAGTCAGATGGCCTAAGTCAAGAGTACAAGTGACCTAGGCAAAGTTGTATGGCGCTGAGGACCCTGAAAAATCGGGTTAGTGTAGTTCAGACAGGGGAGGTTTTTGGGTCGGCTGAACCTCCTTATTTTGGGTTTTGACCTCCTCAAGAAGCTACACCTAGGCAAACTGCCTAGGGTGAAAGTGCGAAGACCAATCGAATAGTAAGACAAGTTTTGACCGATCGCCCTAGGCAAGCTTGTATGAAGAAAGGGACCCTATGGGTCATATGGAAAATCCATGAAAAATCGGCTAAGTCCCAAAATTGGGATGTCTGAACTACACTAAAAAGTTACCACATCAAGCAAGGCAAAGTACCTAGGTGAACCCTAAGAAGAAACACGGACCAAGTCAGATGGCCTAAGTCAAGAGTACATGTGACCTAGGCAAAGTTGTATGGCGCTGAGGACCCTGAAAAATCGGGTTAGTGTAGTTCAGACAGGGGAGGTTTTTGGGTCGGCTGAACCTCCTTATTTTGGGTTTTGACCTCCTCAAGAAGCTACACCTAGGCAAACTGCCTAGGGTGAAAGTGCGAAGACCAATCGAATAGTAAGACAAGTTTTGACCGATCGCCCTAGGCAAGCTTGTATGAAGAAAGGGACCCTTAGGGTCATATGGAAATTCATGAAAAATCGGCTAAGTCCCAAAATTGGGATGTCAGAACTACACTATAAAGTTACCACATCAAGCAAGGCAAAGTACCTAGGTGAACCCTAGGAAGAAACACGGACCAAGTCAGATGGCCTAAGTCAAGAGTATAAGTGACCTAGGCAAAGTTGTATGGCGCTGAGGACCCTGAAAAATCGGGTTAGTGTAGTTAAGACAGGGGAGGTTTCAGGGTCGGCTGGACCTCCTTATTTTGGGTTTTGACCTCCTCAAGAAGCTACACCTAGGCAAACTGCCTAGGGTGAAAGTGCGAAGACCAATCGAATAGTAAGACAAGTTTTGACCGATCGCCCTAGGCAAGCTTGTATGAAGAAAGGGACCCTATGGGTCATATGGAAAATCCATGAAAAATCGGCTAAGTCCCAAAATTGGGATGTCTGAACTACACTAAAAAGTTACCACATCAAGCAAGGCAAAGTACCTAGGTGAACCCTAAGAAGAAACACGGACCAAGTCAGATGGCCTAAGTCAAGAGTACATGTGACCTAGGCAAAGTTGTATGGCGCTGAGGACCCTGAAAAATCGGGTTAGTGTAGTTCAGACAGGGGAGGTTTTTGGGTCGGCTGAACCTCCTTATTTTGGGTTTTGACCTCCTCAAGAAGACAGACCTAGGCAAACTGCCTAGGGTGAAAGTGCGAAGACCAATCGAATAGTAAGACAAGTTTTGACCGATCGCCCTAGGCAAGCTTGTATGAAGAAAGGGACCCTTAGGGTCATATGGAAATTCATGAAAAATCGGCTAAGTCCCAAAATTGGGATGTCAGAACTACACTATAAAGTTACCACATCAAGCAAGGCAAAGTACCTAGGTGAACCCTAGGAAGAAACACGGACCAAGTCAGATGGCCTAAGTCAAGAGTATAAGTGACCTAGGCAAAGTTGTATGGCGCTGAGGACCCTGAAAAATCGGGTTAGTGTAGTTAAGACAGGGGAGGTTTCAGGGTCGGCCAGACCTCCTTATTTCGGGTTTTGGCCTCCTCAAGAAGACAGACCTAGGCGAATTGCCTAGGGTGAAACTGCGAAGACCAATCGAATAGTAAGACAAGTTTTGACCGATCGCCCTAGGCAAGCTTGTATGAAGAAAGGGACCCTTAGGGTCATATGGAAATTCATGAAAAATCGGCTAAGTCCCAAAATTGGGATGTCAGAACTACACTATAAAGTTACCACATCAAGCAAGGCAAAGTACCTAGGTGAACCCTAGGAAGAAACACGGACCAAGTCAGATGGCCTAAGTCAAGAGTATAAGTGACCTAGGCAAAGTTGTATGGCGCTGAGGACCCTGAAAAATCGGGTTAGTGTAGTTAAGACAGGGGAGGTTTCAGGGTCGGCCAGACCTCCTTATTTCGGGTTTTGGCCTCCTCAAGAAGACAGACCTAGGCGAATTGCCTAGGGTGAAACTGCGAAGACCAATCGAATAGTAAGACAAGTTTTGACCGATCGCCCTAGGCAAGCTTGTATGAAGAAAGGGACCCTATGGGTCATATGGAAATTCATGAAAAATCGGCTAAGTCCCAAAATTGGGATGTCAGAACTACACTATAAAGTTACCACATTAGCAAGGCAGACTTGTATGAAGAACGGGACCCAGGTGAAAGTAGCAAATATCCCAAACCGAACATGAATATTATACACACAAGAGTACGAACATAAAGGAACACGGACCAAGCGTGCCGAGAGAATCGGTACTATAGAGCCCTCGTGGTTCTACACAAAGACTTTATGTTAGGGGTTCAAGCCCCATAGTACTCAAACGGTGACAGTAGCAAATATCCAAAAACGAACTGGAATTTACATTCTGTTGGTCATGCGGTCGTCCAAAGGGGTCTAGTATCCTGGGATGACAAGCATCACGGGCACAGTCTCGTATCAAAACAGTCGAAGAGGCCCGCGAAAGCTTGCTTTCCATGGCTATGCGATGCACAAATTGAGTTTCTCCGTAGTTATACACAGCGCACAGGTGAAAGTAGCAAATATCCCAAATCGAACATGAATTTTATACACACAAGAGTACAAACATAAAGGAACACGGACCAAGCGTACCGAGAGAATCGGTACTAGAGCCCTTGTGGTTCTACATTGAGAGCCCTCGTGGTTCTACATAGATACTTTATGTTAGGGGTTCCAACCCCATAGTACTAGAACGGTGGAAGTAGCAAATAAACCGAACGTGGAATTTACTTTCTGATGGTCATGCGGTCGTCCAAAGGGGTCTAGTATCCTGGGATGACAAGCATCACGGGCACAGCTCGTATCAAAACAGTCGAAGAGGCCCGCGAAAGCTTGCTTTCCATGGCTATGCGATGCACAAATTGAGTTTACTCACCGTAGTATAAAACGAACGAACCGAACCTATCCGAGTAGGGATAATGGGCGCAGTAACATACTTCTGTGACCCAGCGAGAGTTGAACGAGGTGACATGAACTGTCAGTGGCTTATATCAGATGGGATACATACATGAGATTGCTTTCAAATCTACACTCGAAAACCTAACCAAGTAAAAGCGAACGTGGGGAGGATTCGAAACTGGTAACGAAATCTTAAGCTGGAAAGAGTCATCACTATGGATACATATTATGCGAAACCAATCAAGTGCTCATTACTGATCCAAAACCGAAGAGCACTAGTGAACACCTTAATCTCACCCTAGTTCACATCCAAGTGATCGACCACGTGTGTGAAGCAAAGACCAATCGAATTCCTCAATGGACCGAACACTATGAACAAATGGCCAAAAACGTTATAACTATCCAAACATACTACTATCTAGCGAAAGTCATCACGATGGAACCATACCATGATCTTTAACCTATAGCGCTCACCATATTCCTACCCAGAGTGCAAGTGAACAGATTGCCCACCCTTACCCAGTTCACAACCACGTGATCGACTAACATACCGAGGTTACCACAAGTCAAAGTTATACGTTTACAAGCGCAAGACCAATCGAAAACCCCGAAAGCAATCTCGACCCAAAATGTATTATCCGTGAGTGTAGTCGAGTCTCGTACTCGTCATCTGTAATCGTCGGATAGAATATCCAGTACACGGTTGTCTTTCCAAATGAAATCTACATACAGAACTCGCTCTTGGCAAATGGGTGGCATTGGCGCAATCAGGAGCGAGTTCCCGTCCGGGTGCCAAGTGATTGGCAAATGTCTGGGGGAAAGCAACCATATGTTGATTTGTCTGTTAGTGTACTGGGTGTTTGAGGTATGTAGTATCCACGCTTGGTTGGGTGTGTCAGAGGACCATGGATGCGTTCACAACCCCAATTGGGGTACATCGGGAATGATTTTGTGGAACCGATGTGCCCGGCACACACTAAGTTTTGTTGCAAGTTAATAGTGTGCCATGTCCGGGGGGGTTGTGATTAAACTCTGGTGAATTGCGTACTGTGGTGATTGGGGTATGAAAGCCCCGCAGTTGCAATGATCGGACGCGCCTAGCGTGTCCTTTAGTTGATGGTAGGGAAATGAAGGCCCTTGTCAGCTCACCTAAGTATTCATGGAAGTTTGGCATAAGGTCGCTGTGGTAGGGGTATGAAGGCCCCGTCAGCGCATGCACAATCGGGCGCACGAGCGCTTAGCGGAGTCGAATGCCGCTCAAGTGCCTGTCCGGTGCATCGGGTGTGTGTGTGATACGAGGGCAATGAGGTTCGCACGGGGGCTCGCCTCCCGTGTGCTACCGGACTTGACAACATATAGAACGTGGTGTTTGCTCCTCCGGGTGCAATGGGACAATGAACATTCGAACGCAAAGTCGGAATTCTGGTTGATCCTACCAGTAATATACGCTCGTCTCAAAGGTTAAGCCATGCATGTCTAAGTACAAACAGATTTAATGTGAAACCGCATAAGGCTCAGTATAACAGCTATAATTTACGAGATCATCAACCTAGTTACTTGGATAACTGTGGAAAATCTAGAGCTAATACATGCAACATGCCAGGACCCTCGCGGGAACTGGTGCACTTATTAGTCAAACCAATCGCGGGTTCTCCGTGTCATTGAGTTGAAGTCTGGATAATGATGCTGATCGTATGGTCTCGCACCGACGACAGATCTCGCAAATATCTGCCCTATCAACTATGGATGGTAGTATAGAGGACTACCATGGTTGCAACGGGTAACGGGGAATCAGGGTTCGATTCCGGAGAGGGAGCCTGAGAAATGGCTACCACATCCAAGGAAGGCAGCAGGCGCGTAAATTACCCAATCCCGGGACGGGGAGGTAGTGACGAGAAATAACAATATGAAACTCTTTAATGATGTTTCATAATTGGAATGAGTAGAGCATAAATCCTTCTACGAGGATCAAGTGGAGGGCAAGTCTGGTGCCAGCAGCCGCGGTAATTCCAGCTCCACTAGCGTATATTAAAATTGTTGCGGTTAAAACGTTCGAAGTTGATACTTGTCCAACACAGTCCGGCTCCGCCGACCCGGTCAACCCGTGGTCGGTGGGCCAAGTCGGAATCTGGTTGCGACTCAATGGTGTGGTAGGGCACCAAGTCTGTGTCATGGTGTGCCCTTCAACGGGTGCAAGTGTAACATAGAGCTCGACCGCTCACGTTTACCTTGAACAAATTAGAGTGCTTAAAGCAGGGTGCCCAAACGCCCTAGAATAATCTTGCATGGAATAATGGAATACGACCTTGGTCTAATCTTTCATTGGTTTGTACTCAGACCGGAGGTAATGATTAACAGAAGTAGTTGGGGACACTAGTATTACGGCGCGAGAGGTGAAATTCGTAGACCGTCGTAAGACTAACTAAAGCGAAGGCATTTGTCAAGGATGCTTTCTTTAATCAAGAACGAAAGTTAGAGGATCGAAGGCGATTAGATACCGCCCTAGTTCTAACCGTAAACGATGCCAACTAGCAATTGGGAGACGCTACAACCAGGTGCTCTCAGTAGCTTCCGGGAAACCAAAGTCAGGTTCCGGGGGAAGTATGGTTGCAAAGTTGAAACTTAAAGGAATTGACGGAAGGGCACCACAATGAAATGGAGCTTGCGGTTCAATTTGACTCAACACGGGAAAACTTACCAGGTCCGAACTTATGGAGGTGAGACAGATTAATAGCTCTTTCTCAAATTTAAGGGTAGTGGTGCATGGCCGTTCTTAGTTCGTGGATTGATTTGTCTGGTTAATTCCGATAACGAACGTGACTCACATATGCTAACTAGAACGCAGTCAGCGTTAATGCGTCGATGCCGATTGGAACGGGTTAGGACCTTTCGGTGGAGTATGACCTGACACCTTCGCTGTTCGTGTGCGCAAGTGCACTTACGGTACGCTGCTTAGCAGGACAATTTGTGTTTAGCAAAATGAGATCGAGCGATAACAGGTCCGTGATGCCCTTAGATGTTCTGGGCTACACGCGTGCTACAATGTGGGTAGCAGCGTGTCTCCTATTCCGAGAGGAACGGGAAATCACTCAAATACTCACTTAGTAGGGATTATGGATTGCAATGGTCCATATGAACTCGGAACTTCTAGTAAGTGCTGGTCATCAGCCAGCGTTGAATACGTCCCTGCCCTTTGTACACACCGCCCGTCGCTACTACCGATGGATTATTTAGTGAGGTCTTTGGAGATGATCGTTCGCTGGATCCTCGTGAACCGCGTCTGCTTTATCGAAGTTGACCGAACTTGATGATTTAGAGGAAGTAAAAGTCGTAACAAGGTTTCCGTAGGTGAACCTGCGGAAGGATCATTAGTGGCCAAGTGATCCTTCCAGAAGTCCGAACCTGCGGGTTGAGACTTCGGCACAAGTTGCCATATGATAATTGACGAAACACTATAGAAGTCCGAACCTGCGGGTTGAGACTCAGGCACAAGTTGCCATATGAAAGTTGACGAAACACTAACAAGTCCGAACCTGCGGGTTGAGACTTAGGCACACGTTGCCTTATACATGACTTCGAACAAATACACAAGTCCGAACCTGCGGGTTGAGACTTAGGCACAAGTTGCCTTATACATGACTTCGAACAAATACACAAGTCCGAACCTGCGGGTTGAGACTTAGGCACAAGTTGCCATATGAAAGTTGACGAAACACTAACAAGTCCGAACCTGCGGGTTGAGACTTAGGCACACGTTGCCTTATACATGACTTCGAACAAATACACAAGTCCGAACCTGCGGGTTGAGACTTAGGCACAAGTTGCCTTATACATGACTTCGAACAAATACACAAGTCCGAACCTGCGGGTTGAGACTTAGGCACAAGTTGCCATATGAAAGTTGACGAAACACTAACAAGTCCGAACCTGCGGGTTGAGACTTAGGCACACGTTGCCTTATACATGACTTCGAACAAATACACAAGTCCGAACCTGCGGGTTGAGACTTAGGCACAAGTTGCCTTATACATACATTGGCCAAATAAACAGAAGTCCGAACCTGCGGGTTGAGACTTAGGCACAAGTTGCCATATTATATTCGATCAAACACTAAGTAGTCCGAACCTGCGGGTTGAGACTCAAGACCGTAACAAGATGTCACTATACAAGTCCGAACCTAAGGGTTGAGACTTAATGCGATCTAGATACCAAGTTGACATCCAATACCTGTTGAGCAAAACCAAAGATTCCCTGTTCTCGAATGATTACACTATATAACAGGGAATCATGAAGAAATCAAGCAAGCGTGAAACAAAGTCATCACTTGGGCATGCTCGATAGCCAACCACATGACCTTAACCTAAGAGAGCATGCAAACCACATGATACCTATAAACGATTAACCCGCCCTAGTTCAATCGTTCACCAAGTGATGACTTCAGTATGGCTAAGAGAAAAACTTTTAAATGGGAAAAACTCTAAGTCCGAACCTCCGGGTTGAGACTTCCGCGTCGGAGGTGGGCGCACCTCCTATCCGAAAGATGATGAATCAGGGGTGTTCGGTCAGCAATGGTCGGATGCCCCGTCGTACTCCAACTATGACAATCAAAGTCAAGACCTCCGGGTTGAGACTTTCCGCGAGTACAAGCATAAAGGAACACGGACCAAGCCGTACCGAGAGAATCGGTACTAGAGCCCTCGTGGTTCTACATTGAGAGAGCCCTCGTGGTTCTCATTAGGGGCTTTATGCAAGTCGTACTCAATACTGTGGTGTGAAGTATAAAGTATAGTCCTCGCCTGGTCCACGCTGCTTCGGCGGTCCTGGGTAAGATAGTTAATTCTAGCTTGCCCTATAGTGGAATGAGGACACTTAATGCTTCGTCTTTTAGCGGCGGCTAGACTCCTCCTCACGGGGAACGAGTTGACGCGCACAGCGGCGGCTTACGCACTATGGCAATCATGGATGCCTGAAGATTCCGTGAAGTTCTCCCCTGGTCCACGCTGCCTCGGCAGTCCTGGGTAAAATGGAATATTTCCAGCTTGCCCTATAGTGGAAGAGGACTATCCAACAATACAAAGTCAAGACCTCCGGGTTGAGACTTTCCGCGTCGGTGGTGTCGCGCACCGCCTATCCGAAAGATGGTGTAACAGGGGTGTTCGATCAGCAATGGTCGGATGCCCCGTCATAGTCCAACTATGACAACCAAAGTCAAGACCTCCGGGTTGAGACTTTCCGCGTCCGGAGGTACGCGTACCGCCTACCCGAAAGATGGTGTGCTTCTGGGGTATTCGATGAGTCGGATACCCCGTCGTAGTCCAACTATGACAATCAAAGTCAAGACCTCCGGGTTGAGACTTCCGCGTCCGGAGGTACGCGTACCGCCTACCCGAAAGATGGTGTGCTTCTGGGGTATTCGATGAGTCGGATACCCCGTCGTAGTCCAACTATGACAATCAAAGTCAAGACCTCCGGGTTGAGACTTCCGCGTCCGGAGGTACGCGTACCGCCTACCCGAAAGATGGTGAATCAGGGGTGTTCGATCAGCAATGGTCGGATGCCCCGTCGTAGTCCAACTATGACAATCAAAGTCAAGACCTCCGGGTTGAGACTTTCTAAGAGTACAAGCATAAAGGAACACGGACCAAGCCGTACCGAGAGAATCGGTACTAGAGCCCTTGTGGTTCTACATTGAGAGAGCCCTCGTGGTTCTCATTAGGGGCTTTATGCAAGAAGTACTCAATACTGTGGTGTGAAGTATAAAGTATAGAGTCCTCCACTGGTCCACGCTGCTCCGGCGGTCCTGGGTAAGATAGTTCATTCTAGCTTGCCCTATGTGGAAGAGGACTCAATACCCTACCTGTTGAGCTTGAAACAAAGTCATCACTTGGGCATGCTCATATTGCCATACACAATTACATTATATTCGAATGAGCATGCAAGCGACCCTATATAGACCGAACCAAAACGATAGATACCGCCGTAGTTCACCCCCACCAAGTGATGACTTCAGTATGGCTAGTGTGTGAAGTATAAAGTATAGTCCTCCCCTGGTCCACACTGCTTCGGCGGTCCTGGGTAAGATAGTTAGTTCTAGCTTGCCCTATGTGGAAGAGGACACAATACTTAATACTTAGAGTACAAGCATAAAGGAACACGGACCAAGCCGTACCGAGAGAATCGGTACTAGAGCCCTCGTGGTTCTACATTGAGAGAGCCCTCGTGGTTCTCATTAGGGGCTTTATGCAAGTCGTACTCAATACTGTGGTGTGAAGTATAAAGTATAGAGTCCTCCACTGGTCCACGCTGCTCCGGCGGTCCTGGGTAAGATAGTTCATTCTAGCTTGCCCTATGTGGAAGAGGACTCAATACCCTACCTGTTGAGCTTGAAACAAAGTCATCACTTGGGCATGCTCATATTGCCATACAATATTCCATTATCTACTAATGAGCATGCAGCTATATGATTATAACCTGTAAACGATTACCCCGCCGTAGTTCAGCGCTTCAACCAAGTGATGACTTCAGTATGGCTAGTGTGTGAAGTATAAAGTATAGTCCTCCCCTGGTCCACACTGCTTCGGCGGTCCTGGGTAAGATAGTTAGTTCTAGCTTGCCCTATGGTGGAAGAGGACACCATACTTAATACTGTGGTGTAATGAACAAAGTATAGTCCTCCACTGGTCCACGCTGCTTTGCAGTCCTGGGTAAGATAGTTAATTCTAGCTTGCCCTATGTGGAAGAGGGCATACAAGACAAAGTATAGTTCTCCCCTGGTCCACGCTGCTTCGGCGGTCCTGGGTAAGATAGTTAATTCTAGCTTGCCCTATGTGGAAGAGAGCATACATGAACCAAGAACGAAGGTTATGATCGAGGAATGATTCGACAACTAACCGATGGTATGAAATGTGAAGAATTCAAGCAAGCACACAATCAAGTCATCACTTGGGCATGCTCGATAGCCAACCTCATGACATTAACCTAGTAGAGCATGCGAAAACCAATATATATGTAAACGATGCCCCTCCCTAGTTCAGCGCTTCAACCAAGTGATGACTTCAGAATGGCTAAATCAAATCGGTTCAAAACATACCATCGGTACCCTATTGAAACACACAAGTCGATATCAAACCTCATGATTGTGTAGTCCTCCACTGGTCCACGCCGCTTCGGCGGTCCTGGGTAAGATAGTTCATTCTAGCTTGCCCTATGTGGAAGAGGGCACATTACTCAATACTGTGGTGTTATGAACAAAGTATAGTCCTCCACTGGTCCACGCTGCTCCGGCGGTCCTGGGTAAGATAGTTCATTCTAGCTTGCCCTATGTGGAAGAGGGCATACAAGACAAAGTATAGTTCTCCCCTGGTCCACGCTGCTCCGGCGGTCCTGGGTAAGATAGTTAATTCTAGCTTGCCCTATGTGGAAGAGAGCATACATGAAACAAGAACGAAGGTTATGATCGAGGAATGATTCGACAACTAACCGATGGTATGAAATGTGAAGAATTCAAGCAAGCACACAATCAAGTCATCACTTGGGCATGCTCGATAGCCAACCCTATGACATTAACCTAGTAGAGCATGCGAAAACCAATATATACAAGTAATGTAAACGATGCCTCCCTAGTTCAGCGCTTCAACCAAGTGATGACTTCAGAATGGCTAAATCAAATCGGTTCAAACCATACCATCGGTATCCTATTGAAACACACAAGTCGATATCAAACCTCATGATTGTGTAGTCCTCCACTGGTCCACGCCGCTTCGGCCGTCCTGGGTAAAATGGAACATTCCAGCTTGCCCTATGTGGAAGAGGGCACATTACTCAATACTGTGGTGTGAAGTATAAAGTTCAGTTCTCCCCTGGTCCACGCTGCTTCGGCGGTCCTGGGTAAGATAGTTCATTCTAGCTTGCCCTATGTGGAAGAGGACACTTCATACTTCGTCTCTAAGCGGCGGCTTGACTCCTCCCTACGGGGAACGGGTTTACGCGCACAGCGGCGGCTTACGCACTATGGC
>NW_026689787.1:0-15000 GCF_943734765.1 Anopheles ziemanni | reverse complement strand
GTGAAAAAATGGCTAAGTCCCGGGTGCCTTAAGGGCAGGTTAATCGAATGTACCGAGCTGGCGGTACGAGATAGAGACTTGGTGTAGAACAATTATATGTTTGGCATGGCAAGACCTACATTCGGCCAATACAAAGTGAGAAGATCAAAGATACCCGCAAGGGTGATATTGGTGTCCAAAGGAAAAAAGCACTAAGTCTTGGGAAACTTATATGAAGAAAAAGGACCCTGATGGGTCATATGGGATGGATCGAAAAATCGGCTAAGTCCCAAAATGGGGATGTCAGAACTACACTCATGTGTTACCACATCAAGCAAGGCAAACTTATATGAAGCAAAGGACCCTGATGGGTCATATGGTATTGATCGAAAAATCGGCTAAGTCCCAAAATGGGGATGTCAGAACTACACTCAAATGTTACCACACCAAGCAAGGCAAACTTATATGAAGCAAAGGACCCTGATGGGTCATATGGTATTTTACGAAAAATCGGCTAAGTCCCAAAATGGGGATGTCAGAACTACACTCAAATGTTACCACACCAAGCACGGCAAACTTATATGAAGCAAAGGACCCTGATGGGTCATATGGTATTTTACGAAAAATCGGCTAAGTCCCAAAATGGGGATGTCAGAACTACACTCAAATGTTACCACACCAAGCAAGGCAAACTTATATGAAGCAAAGGACCCTGATGGGTCATATGGTATTTTACGAAAAATCGGCTAAGTCCCAAAATGGGGATGTCAGAACTACACTCAAATGTTACCACACCAAGCAAGGCAAACTTATATGAAGCAAAGGACCCTGATGGGTCATATGGTATTTTACGAAAAATCGGCTAAGTCCCAAAATGGGGATGTCAGAACTACACTCAAATGTTACCACACCAAGCAAGGCAAACTTATATGAAGCAAAGGACCCTGATGGGTCATATGGTATTGATCGAAAAATCGGCTAAGTCCCAAAATGGGGATGTCAGAACTACACTCAAATGTTACCACACCAAGCACGGCAAACTTATATGAAGCAAAGGACCCTGATGGGTCATATGGTATTTTACGAAAAATCGGCTAAGTCCCAAAATGGGGATGTCAGAACTACACTCAAATGTTACCACACCAAGCAAGGCAAACTTATATGAAGCAAAGGACCCTGATGGGTCATATGGGATGGATCGAAAAATCGGCTAAGTCCCAAAATGGGGATGTCAGAACTACACTCATGTGTTACCACATCAAGCAAGGCAAACTTATATGAAGCAAAGGACCCTGATGGGTCATATGGTATTGATCGAAAAATCGGCTAAGTCCCAAAATGGGGATGTCAGAACTACACTCAAATGTTACCACACCAAGCAAGGCAAACTTATATGAAGCAAAGGACCCTGATGGGTCATATGGTATTTTACGAAAAATCGGCTAAGTCCCAAAATGGGGATGTCAGAACTACACTCAAATGTTACCACACCAAGCAAGGCAAACTTATATGAAGCAAAGGACCCTGATGGGTCATATGGTATTTTACGAAAAATCGGCTAAGTCCCAAAATGGGGATGTCAGAACTACACTCAAATGTTACCACACCAAGCAAGGCAAACTTATATGAAGCAAAGGACCCTGATGGGTCATATGGTATTTTACGAAAAATCGGCTAAGTCCCAAAATGGGGATGTCAGAACTACACTCAAATGTTACCACACCAAGCAAGGCAAACTTATATGAAGGAAAGGACCCTGATGGGTCATATGGTATTTTACGAAAAATCGGCTAAGTCCCAAAATGATGATGTCAGAACTACACTCAAATGTTACCACACCAAGCAAGGCAAACTTATATGAAGGCAAGGACCCTGATGGGTCATATGGTATTTTACGAAAAATCGGCTAAGTCCCAAAATGATGATGTCAGAACTACACTAACAAGTTACCACACCAAGCAAGGCAAACTTATATGAAGGCAAGGACCCTGATGGGTCATATGGTATTTTACGAAAAATCGGCTAAGTCCCAAAATGGGGATGTCAGAACTACACTCAAATGTTACCACACCAAGCAAGGCAAACTTATATGAAGGCAAGGACCCTGATGGGTCATATGGTATTTTACGAAAAATCGGCTAAGTCCCAAAATGGGGATGTCTGAACTACACTCATATGTTACCACACCAAGCAAGGCAAACTTATATGAAGCAAAAGACCCTGATGGGTCAAATGGTATTTTACGAAAAATCGGCTAAGTCCCAAAATGGGGATGTCAGAACTACACTAACAAGTTACCACACCAAGCAAGGCAAACTTATATGAAGGCAAGGGCCCTGATGGGTCATATGGTATTTTACGAAAAATCGGCTAAGTCCCAAAATGGGGATGTCTGAACTACACTCATATGTTACCACACCAAGGAAGGCAAACTTATATGAAGCAAAAGACCCTGATGGGTCAAATGGTATTTTACGAAAAATCGGCTAAGTCCCAAAATGGGGATGTCAGAACTACACTCAAATGTTATCACACCAAGCAAGGCAAACTTATATGAAGCAAAAGACCCTGATGGGTCAAATGGTATTTTACGAAAAATCGGCTAAGTCCCAAAATGGGGATGTCAGAACTACACTAACAAGTTACCACACCAAGCAAGGCAAACTTATATGAAGCAAAGGACCCTGATGGGTCATATGGTATTTTACGAAAAATCGGCTAAGTCCCAAAATGGGGATGTCTGAACTACACTCAAATGTTACCACATCAAGCAAGGCAAACTTATATGAAGGCAAGGACCCTGATGGGTCATATGGTATTTTACGAAAAATCGGCTAAGTCCCAAAATGGGGATGTCTGAACTACACTCAAATGTTACCACACCAAGCAAGGCAAACTTATATGAAGCAAAGGACCCTGATGGGTCATATGGTATTTTACGAAAAATCGGCTAAGTCCCAAAATGGGGATGTCAGAACTACACTCATATGTTACCACACCAAGCAAGGCAAACTTATATGAAGCAAAGGACCCTGATGGGTCATATGGTATTTTACGAAAAATCGGCTAAGTCCCAAAATGGGGATGTCAGAACTACACTCATATGTTACCACACCAAGCTAGGCAAACTTATATGAAGCAAAGGACCCTGATGGGTCATATGGTATTTTACGAAAAATCGGCTAAGTCCCAAAATGGGGATGTCTGAACTACACTCAAATGTTACCACACCAAGCAAGGCAAACTTATATGAAGCAAAGGACCCTGATGGGTCATATGGTATTGATTGAAAAATCGGCTAAGTGCCAAAATGGGGATGTCAGAACTACACTCAAATGTTACCACACCAAGCAAGGCAAACTTATATGAAGCAAAGGACCCATATGGGTCATATGGTATTTTACGAAAAATCGGCTAAGTCCCAAAATGATGATGTCAGAACTACACTCAAATGTTACCATACCAAGCAAGGCAAACTTATATGAAGGAAAGGACCCATATGGGTCATATGGTATTTTACGAAAAATCGGCTAAGTCCCAAAATGAGGATGTCAGAACTACACTAAAAAGTTACCACAC
The DNA here is from genome assembly GCF_943734765.1 of Anopheles ziemanni. Taxonomy (NCBI): domain Eukaryota; kingdom Metazoa; phylum Arthropoda; class Insecta; order Diptera; family Culicidae; genus Anopheles; species Anopheles ziemanni. Next base: position 11,442 of record NW_026689787.1, on the reverse strand, counting down.
CAAGCAAGGCAAAGTACCTAGGTGAACCCTAGGAAGAAACACGGACCAAGTCAGATGGCCTAAGACAATAGAACAAGTGACCTAGGCAAAGTTGTATGGCGCTGAGGACCCTGAAAAATCTGGTTAGTGTAGTTTAGACAGGGTAGGTTTTTGGGTCGGCCGAACCCCCTTATTTTGGGTTTTGGCCTCATCAAGAAGCTACACCTAGGCAAACTGCCTAGGGTGAAAGTGCGAAGACCAATCGAATAGTAAGACAAGTTTTGACCGATCGCCCTAGGCAAGCTTGTATGAAGAAAGGGACCCTAAGGGTCATATGGAAATACATGAAAAATCGGCTAAGTCCCAAAATTGGGATGTCTGAACTACACTAAAAAGTTACCACATCAAGCAAGGCAAAGTACCTAGGTGAACCCTAGCAAGAAACACGGACCAAGTCAGATGGCCTAAGTCAAGAGAACAAGTGACCTAGGCAAAGTTGTATGACGGTGAGGACCCTGAAAAATCTGGTTAGTGTAGTTTAGACAGGGGAGGTTTTTGGGTCGGCTGAACCTCCTTATTTTGGGTTTTGACCTCCTCAAGAAGCTACACCTAGGCAAACTGTCTAGGGTGAAAGTGCGAAGACCAATCGAATAGTAAGACAAGTTTTGACCGATCGCCCTAGGCAAGCTTGTATGAAGAAAGGGACCCTATGGGTCATATGGAAATACATGAAAAATCGGCTAAGTCCCAAAATTGGGATGTCTGAACTACACTAAAAAGTTACCACATCAAGCAAGGCAAAGTACCTAGGTGAACCCTAGCAAGAAACACGGACCAAGTCAGATGGCCTAAGTCAAGAGAACAAGTGACCTAGGCAAAGTTGTATGACGGTGAGGACCCTGAAAAATCTGGTTAGTGTAGTTTAGACAGGGGAGGTTTTTGGGTCGGCTGAACCTCCTTATTTTGGGTTTTGACCTCCTCAAGAAGCTACACCTAGGCAAACTGCCTAGGGTGAAAGTGCGAAGACCAATCGAATAGTAAGACAAGTTTTGACCGATCGCCCTAGGCAAGCTTGTATGAAGAAAGGGACCCTATGGGTCATATGGAAATACATGAAAAATCGGCTAAGTCCCAAAATTGGGATGTCTGAACTACACTAAAAAGTTACCACAGCAAGCAAGGCAAAGTACCTAGGTGAACCCTAGGAAGAAACACGGACCAAGTCAGATGGCCTAAGTCAAGAGTACAAGTGACCTAGGCAAAGTTGTATGGCGCTGAGGACCCTGAAAAATCGGGTTAGTGTAGTTCAGACAGGGGAGGTTTCTGGGTCGGCTGGACCTCCTTATTTCGGGTTTTGGCCTCCTCAAGAAGACAGACCTAGGCGAACTGCCTAGGGTGAAAGTGCGAAGACCAATCGAATAGTAAGACAAGTTTTGACCGATCGCCCTAGGCAAGCTTGTATGAAGAAAGGGACCCTATGGGTCATATGGAAATACATGAAAAATCGGCTAAGTCCCAAAATTAGGATGTCTGAACTACACTAAAAAGTTACCACATCAAGCAAGGCAAAGTACCTAGGTGAACCCTAGGAAGAAACACGGACCAAGTCGGATGGCCTAAGTTAAGAGTACAAGTGACCTAGGCAAAGTTGTATGGCGCTGAGGACCCTGAAAAATCGGGTTAGTGTAGTTCAGACAGGGGAGGTTTCAGGGTCGGCCGAACCTCCTTATTTCGGGTTTTGGCCTCCTCAAGAAGACAGACCTAGGCGAACTGCCTAGGGTGAAAGTGCGAAGACCAATCGAATAGTAAGACAAGTTTTGACCGATCGCCCTAGGCAAGCTTGTATGAAGAAAGGGACCCTATGGGTCATATGGAAATATACGAAAAATCGGCTAAGTCCCAAAATTGGGATGTCAGAACTACACTATAAAGTTACCACATTAGCAAGGCAGACTTGTATGAAGAACGGGACCCTGGTGAAAGTAGCAAATATCCCAAACCGAACATGAATATTATACACACAAGAGTACGATCATAAAGGAACACGGACCAAGCGTACCGAGAGAATCGGTACTATAGAACCCTCGTGGTTCTACACAAAGACTTTATGTTAGGGGTTCAAGCCCCATAGTACTCAAACGGTGACAGTAGCAAATATCCCAAAACGAACGTGAATCTTATTCACAAGAGTACGAACATAAAGGAACACGGACCAAGCGTACCGAGAGAATCGGTACTATAGAGCCCTCGTGGTTCTACACAAAGACTTTATGTTCGGGGTTCACACCCCAAATCGAACGTGGAATTTACTTTCTGATGGTCATGCGGTCGTCCAAAGGGGTCTAGTATCCTGGGATGACAAGCATCACGGGCACAGCTCGTATCAAAACAGTCGAAGAGGCCCGCGAAAGCTTGCTTTCCATGGCTATGCGATGCACAAATTGAGTTTACTCACCGTAGTATAAAACGAACGAACCGAACCTATCCGAGTAGGGATAATGGGCGCAGTAACATACTTCTGTGACCCAGCGAGAGTTGAACGAGGTGACATGAACTGTCAGTGGCTTATATCAGATGGGATACATACATGAGATTGCTTTCAAATCTACACTCGAAAACCTAACCAAGTAAAAGCGAACGTGGGGAGGATTCGAAACTGGTAACGAAATCTTAAGCTGGAAAGAGTCATCACTATGGATACATATTATGCGAAACCAATCAAGTGCTCATTACTGATCCAAAACCGAAGAGCACTAGTGAACACCTTAATCTCACCCTAGTTCACATCCAAGTGATCGACCACGTGTGTGAAGCAAAGACCAATCGAATTCCTCAATGGACCGAACACTATGAACAAATGGCCAAAAACGTTATAACTATCCAAACATACTACTATCTAGCGAAAGTCATCACGATGGAACCATACCATGATCTTTAACCTATAGCGCTCACTATATTCCTACCCAGAGTGCAAGTGAACAGATTGCTCACCCCTACCAGTTCACATCCACGTGATCGACTAACATACCGAGGTTACCACAAGTCAAAGTTATACGTTTACAAGCGCAAGACCAATCGAAAACCCCGAAAGCAATCTCGACCCAAAATGTATTATCCGTGAGTGTAGTCGAGTCTCGTACTCGTCATCTGTAATCGTCGGATAGAATATCCAGTACACGGTTGTCTTTCCAAATGAAATCTACATACAGAACTCGCTCTTGGCAAATGGGTGGCAATGGCGCAATCAGGAGCGAGTTCCCGTCCGGGTGCCAAGTGATTGGCAAATGTCTGGGGGAAAGCAACCATATGTTGATTTGTCTGTTAGTGTACTGGGTGTTTGAGGTATGTAGTATCCACGCTTGGTTGGGTGTGTCAGAGGACCGTGAATGCGTTCGCAACCCCAATTGGGGTACATCGGGAATGATTTTGTGGAACCGATGTGCCCGGCACACACTAAGTTTTGTTGCAAGTTAATAGTGTGCCATGTCCGGGGGGGTTGTGATTAAACTCTGGTGAATTGCGTACTGTGGTGATTGGGGTATGAAAGCCCCGCAGTTGCAATGATCGGACGCGCCTAGCGTGTCCTTTAGTTGATGGTAGGGAAATGAAGGCCCTTGTCAGCTCACCTAAGTATTCATGGAAGTTTGGCATAAGGTCGCTGTGGTAGGGGTATGAAGGCCCCGTCAGCGCATGCACAATCGGGCGCACGTGCGCTTAGCGGAGTCGAATGCCGCTCAAGTGCCTGTCCGGTGCATCGGGTGTGTGTGATACGAGGGCAATGAGGTTCGCACGGGGGCTCGCCTCCCGTGTGCTACCGGACTTGACAACATATAGAACGTGGTGTTTGCTCCTCCGGGTGCAATGGGACAATGAACATTCGAACGCAAAGTCGGAATTCTGGTTGATCCTACCAGTAATATACGCTCGTCTCAAAGGTTAAGCCATGCATGTCTAAGTACAAACAGATTTAATGTGAAACCGCATAAGGCTCAGTATAACAGCTATAATTTACGAGATCATCAACCTAGTTACTTGGATAACTGTGGAAAATCTAGAGCTAATACATGCAACATGCCAGGACCCTCGCGGGAACTGGTGCACTTATTAGTCAAACCAATCGCGGGTTCTCCGTGTCATTGAGTTGAAGTCTGGATAATGATGCTGATCGTATGGTCTCGCACCGACGACAGATCTCGCAAATATCTGCCCTATCAACTATGGATGGTAGTATAGAGGACTACCATGGTTGCAACGGGTAACGGGGAATCAGGGTTCGATTCCGGAGAGGGAGCCTGAGAAATGGCTACCACATCCAAGGAAGGCAGCAGGCGCGTAAATTACCCAATCCCGGGACGGGGAGGTAGTGACGAGAAATAACAATATGAAACTCTTTAATGATGTTTCATAATTGGAATGAGTAGAGCATAAATCCTTCTACGAGGATCAAGTGGAGGGCAAGTCTGGTGCCAGCAGCCGCGGTAATTCCAGCTCCACTAGCGTATATTAAAATTGTTGCGGTTAAAACGTTCGAAGTTGATACTTGTCCAACACAGTCCGGCTCCGCCGACCCGGTCAACCCGTGGTCGGTGGGCCAAGTCGGAATCTGGTTGCGACTCAATGGTGTGGTAGGGCACCAAGTCTGTGTCATGGTGTGCCCTTCAACGGGTGCAAGTGTAACATAGAGCTCGACCGCTCACGTTTACCTTGAACAAATTAGAGTGCTTAAAGCAGGGTGCCCAAACGCCCTAGAATAATCTTGCATGGAATAATGGAATACGACCTTGGTCTAATCTTTCATTGGTTTGTACTCAGACCGGAGGTAATGATTAACAGAAGTAGTTGGGGACACTAGTATTACGGCGCGAGAGGTGAAATTCGTAGACCGTCGTAAGACTAACTAAAGCGAAGGCATTTGTCAAGGATGCTTTCTTTAATCAAGAACGAAAGTTAGAGGATCGAAGGCGATTAGATACCGCCCTAGTTCTAACCGTAAACGATGCCAACTAGCAATTGGGAGACGCTACAACCAGGTGCTCTCAGTAGCTTCCGGGAAACCAAAGTCAGGTTCCGGGGGAAGTATGGTTGCAAAGTTGAAACTTAAAGGAATTGACGGAAGGGCACCACAATGAAATGGAGCTTGCGGTTCAATTTGACTCAACACGGGAAAACTTACCAGGTCCGAACTTATGGAGGTGAGACAGATTAATAGCTCTTTCTCAAATTTAAGGGTAGTGGTGCATGGCCGTTCTTAGTTCGTGGATTGATTTGTCTGGTTAATTCCGATAACGAACGTGACTCACATATGCTAACTAGAACGCAGTCAGCGTTAATGCGTCGATGCCGATTGGAACGGGTTAGGACCTTTCGGTGGAGTATGACCTGACACCTTCGCTGTTCGTGTGCGCAAGTGCACTTACGGTACGCTGCTTAGCAGGACAATTTGTGTTTAGCAAAATGAGATCGAGCGATAACAGGTCCGTGATGCCCTTAGATGTTCTGGGCTACACGCGTGCTACAATGTGGGTAGCAGCGTGTCTCCTATTCCGAGAGGAACGGGAAATCACTCAAATACTCACTTAGTAGGGATTATGGATTGCAATGGTCCATATGAACTCGGAACTTCTAGTAAGTGCTGGTCATCAGCCAGCGTTGAATACGTCCCTGCCCTTTGTACACACCGCCCGTCGCTACTACCGATGGATTATTTAGTGAGGTCTTTGGAGATGATCGTTCGCTGGATCCTCGTGAACCGCGTCTGCTTTATCGAAGTTGACCGAACTTGATGATTTAGAGGAAGTAAAAGTCGTAACAAGGTTTCCGTAGGTGAACCTGCGGAAGGATCATTAGTGGCCAAGTGATCCTTCCAGAAGTCCGAACCTGCGGGTTGAGACTTCGGCACAAGTTGCCATATGATAATTGACGAAACACTATAGAAGTCCGAACCTGCGGGTTGAGACTTCGGCACAAGTTGCCATATGATAATTGACGAAACACTATAGAAGTCCGAACCTGCGGGTTGAGACTTCGGCACAAGTTGCCATATGATAATTGACGAAACACTATAGAAGTCCGAACCTGCGGGTTGAGACTTAGGCACAAGTTGCCTTATATAAAACTTCGAACAAATACACAAGTCCGAACCTGCGGGTTGAGACTTAGGCACAAGTTGCCATATGATAGTTGACGAAACACGTTAGAAGTCCGAACCTGCGGGTTGAGACTTCGGCACAAGTTGCCATATGAACATTGACGAAACACTATGAAGTCCGAACCTGCGGGTTGAGACTTAGGCACAAGTTGCCTTATATATAACTTCGAACAAATACACAAGTCCGAACCTGCGGGTTGAGACTTAGGCACAAGTTGCCTTATATATAACTTCGAACAAATACACAAGTCCGAACCTGCGGGTTGAGACTTAGGCACAAGTTGCCTTATACATACATTGGCCAAATAAACAGAAGTCCGAACCTGCGGGTTGAGACTTAATGCGATCTAGATACCAAGTTGACATCCAATACCTGTTGAGCAAAACCAAAGATTCCCTGTTCTCGAATGATTACACTATATAACAGGGAATCTTGAAGAAATCAAGCAAGCGTGAAACAAAGTCATCACTTGGGCATGCTCGATAGCCAACCACATGACCTTAACCTAAGAGAGCATGCAAACCACATGATACCTATAAACGATTAACCCGCCCTAGTTCAATCGTTCACCAAGTGATGACTTCAGTATGGCTAAGAGAAAAACTTTTAAATGGGAAAAACTCTAAGTCCGAACCTCCGGGTTGAGACTTCCGCGTCGGAGGTGGGCGCACCTCCTATCCGAAAGATGATGAATCAGGGGTGTTCGGTCAGCAATGGTCGGATACCCCGTCGTAGTCCAACTATGACAATCAAGGTCAAGACCTCCGGGTTGAGACTTTCCGCGAGTACAAGCATAAAGGAACACGGACCAAGCCGTACCGAGAGAATCGGTACTAGAGCCCTCGTGGTTCTACATTGAGAGAGCCCTCGTGGTTCTCATTAGGGGCTTTATGCAAGTCGTACTCAATACTGTGGTGTGAAGTATAAAGTAGTCCTCGCCTGGTCCACGCTGCTTCGGCGGTCCTGGGTAAGATAGTTAATTCTAGCTTGCCCTATAGTGGAATGAGGACACTTAATGCTTCGTCTTTTAGCGGCGGCTAGACTCCTCCTCACGGGGAACGAGTTGACGCGCACAGCGGCGGCTTACGCACTATGGCAATCATGGATGCCTGAAGATTCCGTGAAGTTCTCCCCTGGTCCACGCTGCCTCGGCAGTCCTGGGTAAAATGGAATATTTCCAGCTTGCCCTATAGTGGAAGAGGACTATCCAACAATACAAAGTCAAGACCTCCGGGTTGAGACTTTCCGCGTCGGTGGTGTCGCGCACCGCCTATCCGAAAGATGGTGTAACAGGGGTGTTCGATCAGCAATGGTCGGATGCCCCGTCATAGTCCAACTATGACAACCAAAGTCAAGACCTCCGGGTTGAGACTTTCCGCGTCCGGAGGTACGCGTACCGCCTACCCGAAAGATGGTGTGCTTCTGGGGTATTCGATGAGTCGGATACCCCGTCGTAGTCCAACTATGACAATCAACGTCAAGACCTCCGGGTTGAGACTTCCGCGTCCGGAGGTACGCGTACCGCCTACCCGAAAGATGGTGTGCTTCTGGGGTATTCGATGAGTCGGATACCCCGTCGTAGTCCAACTATGACAATCAAAGTCAAGACCTCCGGGTTGAGACTTCCGCGTCCGGAGGTACGCGTACCGCCTACCCGAAAGATGGTGAATCAGGGGTGTTCGATCAGCAATGGTCGGATGCCCCGTCGTAGTCCAACTATGACAATCAAAGTCAAGACCTCCGGGTTGAGACTTTCTAAGAGTACAAGCATAAAGGAACACGGACCAAGCCGTACCGAGAGAATCGGTACTAGAGCCCTTGTGGTTCTACATTGAGAGAGCCCTCGTGGTTCTCATTAGGGGCTTTATGCAAGAAGTACTCAATACTGTGGTGTGAAGTATAAAGTATAGAGTCCTCCACTGGTCCACGCTGCTCCGGCGGTCCTGGGTAAGATAGTTCATTCTAGCTTGCCCTATGTGGAAGAGGACTCAATACCCTACCTGTTGAGCTTGAAACAAAGTCATCACTTGGGCATGCTCATATTGCCATACACAATTACATTATATTCGAATGAGCATGCAAGCGACCCTATATAGACCGAACCAAAACGATAGATACCGCCGTAGTTCACCCCCACCAAGTGATGACTTCAGTATGGCTAGTGTGTGAAGTATAAAGTATAGTCCTCCCCTGGTCCACACTGCTTCGGCGGTCCTGGGTAAGATAGTTAGTTCTAGCTTGCCCTATGTGGAAGAGGACACAATACTTAATACTTAGAGTACAAGCATAAAGGAACACGGACCAAGCCGTACCGAGAGAATCGGTACTAGAGCCCTCGTGGTTCTACATTGAGAGAGCCCTCGTGGTTCTCATTAGGGGCTTTATGCAAGTCGTACTCAATACTGTGGTGTGAAGTATAAAGTATAGAGTCCTCCACTGGTCCACGCTGCTCCGGCGGTCCTGGGTAAGATAGTTCATTCTAGCTTGCCCTATGTGGAAGAGGACTCAATACCCTACCTGTTGAGCTTGAAACAAAGTCATCACTTGGGCATGCTCATATTGCCATACAATATTCCATTATCTACTAATGAGCATGCAGCTATATGATTATAACCTGTAAACGATTACCCCGCCGTAGTTCAGCGCTTCAACCAAGTGATGACTTCAGTATGGCTAGTGTGTGAAGTATAAAGTATAGTCCTCCCCTGGTCCACACTGCTTCGGCGGTCCTGGGTAAGATAGTTAGTTCTAGCTTGCCCTATGTGGAAGAGGACACCATACTTAATACTGTGGTGTAATGAACAAAGTATAGTCCTCCACTGGTCCACGCTGCTTCGGCGGTCCTGGGTAAGATAGTTAGTTCTAGCTTGCCCTATGTGGAAGAGGGCATACAAGACAAAGTATAGTTCTCCCCTGGTCCACGCTGCTTCGGCGGTCCTGGGTAAGATAGTTAATTCTAGCTTGCCCTATGTGGAAGAGAGCATACATGAACCAAGAACGAAGGTTATGATCGAGGAATGATTCGACAACTAACCGATGGTATGAAATGTGAAGAATTCAAGCAAGCACACAATCAAGTCATCACTTGGGCATGCTCGATAGCCAACCCTATGACATTAACCTAGTAGAGCATGCGAAAACCAATATATATGTAAACGATGCCCCTCCCTAGTTCAGCGCTTCAACCAAGTGATGACTTCAGAATGGCTAAATCAAATCGGTTCAAAACATACCATCGGTACCCTATTGAAACACACAAGTCGATATCAAACCTCATGATTGTGTAGTCCTCCACTGGTCCACACTGCTCCGGCGGTCCTGGGTAAGATAGTTCATTCTAGCTTGCCCTATGTGGAAGAGGGCACATTACTCAATACTGTGGTGTTATGAACAAAGTATAGTCCTCCACTGGTCCACGCTGCTTCGGCGGTCCTGGGTAAGATAGTTAGTTCTAGCTTGCCCTATGTGGAAGAGGGCATACAAGACAAAGTATAGTTCTCCCCTGGTCCACGCTGCTTCGGCGGTCCTGGGTAAGATAGTTAATTCTAGCTTGCCCTATGTGGAAGAGAGCATACATGAACCAAGAACGAAGGTTATGATCGAGGAATGATTCGACAACTAACCGATGGTATGAAATGTGAAGAATTCAAGCAAGCACACAATCAAGTCATCACTTGGGCATGCTCGATAGCCAACCCTATGACATTAACCTAGTAGAGCATGCGAAAACCAATATATATGTAAACGATGCCCCTCCCTAGTTCAGCGCTTCAACCAAGTGATGACTTCAGAATGGCTAAATCAAATCGGTTCAAAACATACCATCGGTACCCTATTGAAACACACAAGTCGATATCAAACCTCATGATTGTGTAGTCCTCCACTGGTCCACACTGCTCCGGCGGTCCTGGGTAAGATAGTTCATTCTAGCTTGCCCTATGTGGAAGAGGGCACATTACTCAATACTGTGGTGTTATGAACAAAGTATAGTCCTCCACTGGTCCACGCTGCTTCGGCGGTCCTGGGTAAGATAGTTAGTTCTAGCTTGCCCTATGTGGAAGAGGGCATACAAGACAAAGTATAGTTCTCCCCTGGTCCACGCTGCTTCGGCGGTCCTGGGTAAGATAGTTAATTCTAGCTTGCCCTATGTGGAAGAGAGCATACATGAACCAAGAACGAAGGTTATGATCGAGGAATGATTCGACAACTAACCGATGGTATGAAATGTGAAGAATTCAAGCAAGCACACAATCAAGTCATCACTTGGGCATGCTCGATAGCCAACCTCATGACATTAACCTAGTAGAGCATGCGAAAACCAATATATATGTAAACGATGCCTCCCTAGTTCAGCGCTTCAACCAAGTGATGACTTCAGAATGGCTAAATCAAATCGGTTCAAACCATACCATCGGTATCCTATTGAAACACACAAGTCGATATCAAACCTCATGATTGTGTAGTCCTCCACTGGTCCACGCCGCTTCGGCCGTCCTGGGTAAAATGGAACATTCCAGCTTGCCCTATGTGGAAGAGGGCACATTACTCAATACTGTGGTGTGAAGTATAAAGTTCAGTTCTCCCCTGGTCCACGCTGCTTCGGCGGTCCTGGGTAAGATAGTTCATTCTAGCTTGCCCTATGTGGAAGAGGACACTTCATACTTCGTCTCTAAGCGGCGGCTTGACTCCTCCCTACGGGGAACGGGTTTACGCGCACAGCGGCGGCTTACGCACTATGGCAGTCATGGATGCCTTACGTTTCTATGAAAAGTGTGTTCCTCCCCTGGTCCACGCTGCTTCGGCAGTCCTGGGTAAGATAGTTAGTTCTAGCTTGCCCTATGTGGAAGAGGACACGTAGACTTACTGTGGTGTGAAGTATAAAGTTCAGTTCTCCCCTGGTCCACGCCGCTTCGGCCGTCCTGGGTAAAATGGATTCATCCAGCTTGCCCTATGTGGAATGAGGACACTTTATGCTTCGTCTCTAAGCGGCGGCTTGCTCCTCCCTACGGGGAACGGGTATACGCGCACAGCGGCGGCTTACGTTATGGCAGTCATGGATGCCTTACGTTTCCATGAAAAGTGTGTTCCTCCCCTGGTCCACGCTGCTTCGGCAGTCCTGGGTAAGATAGTTAGTTCTAGCTTGCCCTATGTGGAAGAGGACACGTAGACTTACTGTGGTGTGAAGTATAAGGTTCAGTTCTCCCCTGGTCCACGCCGCTTCGGCCGTCCTGGGTAAAATGGATTCATCCAGCTTGCCCTATGTGGAATGAGGACACTTTATGCTTCGTCTCTAAGCGGCGGCTTGCTCCTCCCT
>NW_026689786.1:400000-402685 GCF_943734765.1 Anopheles ziemanni | reverse complement strand
TTTCTGACAGACCCAATCTGGGACTTAGCCGATTTTTCTCTTCATATCATATGGATCCATCACTAGGCCATCTTGCTTGCTTGTGTGGTAACTTGGAAGTGTATTTCTGACAGACCCAATCTGGGACTTAGCCGATTTTTCTCTTCATATTATATGGATCCTGGACTTAGCCGATTTTTCTCTTCATATCATATGGATCCATCACTAGGCCATCTTGCTTGCTTGTGTGGTAACTTGGAAGTGTATTTCTGACAGACCCAATCTGGGACTTAGCCGATTTTTCTCTTCATATCATATGGATCCATCACTAGGCCATCTTGCTTGCTTGTGTGGTAACTTGGAAGTGTATTTCTGACAGACCCAATCTGGGACTTAGCCGATTTTTCTCTTCATATTATATGGATCCTGGACTTAGCCGATTTTTCTCTTCATATCATATGGATCCATCACTAGGCCATCTTGCTTGCTTGTGTGGTAACTTGGAAGTGTATTTCTGACAGACCCAATCTGGGACTTAGCCGATTTTTCTCTTCATATTATATGGATCCTGGACTTAGCCGATTTTTCTCTTCATATCATATGGATCCATCATTAGGCCATCTTGCTTGCTTGTGTGGTAACTTGATAGTGTATTTCCGACAGACCCAATCTCGGACTTAGCCGATTTTTCTCTTCATATTATATGGTTCCATCACTAGGCCATCTTGCTTGCTTGTGTGGTATCTTGAAAGTGTATGTCTGACAGACCCAATCTCGGACTTAGCCGATTTTTCTCTTCATATAATATGGATCCTGGACTTAGCCTGTTATTAGGTTATTATATATGGATCCTGGACTTAGCCGATTATTAGGTTATTATATATGGATCCTGGACTTAGCCGATTTTTCTCTTCATATAATATGGATCCGGGACTTAGCCGATTATTAGGTTATTATATATGGATCCTGGACTTAGCCGATATTTCTCTTCATATAATATGGATCCGGGACTTAGCCAATTTTTCTCTTCATATAATATGGATCCGGGACTTAGCCGATTTTTCTCTTCATATAATATGGATCCGGGACTTAGCCAATTTTTCTCTTCATGTGGTAACGTATGCCAATCGCTCACAAGTCATGGGATAAGGGTACTTGTGTTCTTCCATCTTCTAAGTCCCGCACGGGGACATCGTGATCGCCCCAAGTCCGGAATAGCGCCAAGTCAAGCCCCACGGTGGCCGTGCAGGACCTGTTAGCGGCGGCCCCACTGACAGCACTAATCCGGACTTAGAAATTATATCTTTCTAATCGAACACCACACACGCAACACCACCATACCACCATCTCCTTGCAAGTACCTAAGTACCCGCAACTCCATGGTGAAGGCAATGTCACTCCATCACCAACCTCTTTGCATTGCAAGCACTTGCGTACCTACAACACTCCGAAGAAGGCAACGGCGCGCGATGCTCGACTCCACACACCTCACCACACCACACCACCGATGGCCAGCCAGCCAGCCAGCCCAGCTAAGGGCTAACCCACCAACCAACCACCAATGGCCTAGGCCAGCCGGATCCCACCTTCAAGTCCAAGCACAGCCAAGTGCAAGTACCGCCAAGTGTTCACCAACCAACCATCACACCAGGTCAGCCGGCCAGTACCCACCTTCAAGTGCCATTACCCTCGGGTGCAAGCCCAATCAAGTGTTAACCAACCAACCCGGCCAAGGCAGCCAACAGGCCGGCACCCTACAGCACCGACCCGCCATCACCACCTCAACCGTTGACCATGCAAGTGGCCTCGGACAACAGGTGACACCCGAAGTACATCCGAAGAACGTATATCAAGTGTTTGCTCACCAAGTCCTCAACCAACCCCAAGTACCCGGAGGTACCCAGAGTGTTGGATCCGCCAACCCGTCCCGGCACTCCAAGTCCTTGCGAACCCAAAGTGTTTGCCCGGTAGGGCCATTGTATCACAACGCTTGCGACCATGCAAGTGGCCTCGAACAAGGTGACAGGGGTATCTTCACCAAGTTCTCAACCAACCCCAAGTACCCGGAGGTACCCAGAGTGTTGGGTCCGCCAACCACTACCAGCACTCCAAGTCCTCGCGAACATAAAGTGTTTGCCCGGTAGGGCCATTAGACCACAACGCTTGCTAACCATGCAAGTGGTCTCGGACAACAGGTGACACCCGAAGTACATCCGGAGAGTGTACAACAAGTGTTTGTTCACCAAGTCCTCAACCAACCCCAAGTACCCGGAGGTACCCAGAGTGTTGGGTCCGCCAACCACTACCAGCACTCCAAGTCCTTGCGAACCCAAAGTGTTTGCCCGGTAGGGCCATTAGACCACAACGCTTGCTAACCATGCAAGTGGTCTCGGACAACAGGCGATACCCGAAGTACATCCGAAGAGTGTATATCAAGTGTTTGTTCACCAAGTCCTCAACCAACCCCAAGTACCCGGAGGTACCCAGAGTGTTGGATCCGCAAACCCGTCCCGGCACTCCAAGTCCTTGCGAACCCAAAGTGTTTGCCCGGTAGGGCCATTGTATCACAACGCTTGCTACCATGCAAGTGGCCTCGGACAACAGGTGACACCCGAAGTACATCCGGAGAGTGTACAACAAGTGTTTGTTCACCAAGTCCTCAACCAACCCCAAGTACCCGGAGGTACCCAGAGTGTTGGATCCGCC